>NC_138031.1:67938481-68027625 GCF_964106645.2 Podarcis pityusensis
AGTAGAGTTGGTTGTACTTTGCTTTTGTGTTTGTTTTTTAATTTTTAATCCAAGTGACGGATTTTGAATTGCAACCATTGCAAGGAGCTGGGTTTCTTTTCTTTTCTTTCAACGCTCAACAGCACAGATCCAGGCCACATCTCTGTTTAAAATAATAACAATAATAATAGCTGTCTGAGGATTCCTAGCCAGTAAAATTACTGGGGTGGAGGTGGAATCGCTCCTCTTCAGTGTCCTAAGATGGACTCAAAAGACGGACGTTGCAAATTAATGGAAATTTTCAAATCAAACCTAGGCGCGTATTCTGGCAGGAGCCCCTGGGATAACTAATCGAGCTCCTGTAAGAGCCCCTCTGAGTTCTCCAAAGCCACCTTTGAAGTAAGAAGTGCAGACGTTGATTAAAACTAAAGTTTATGGGGCGAATTGCCTGCACCCACAGGGCTGCACCCACCAGGTTGAATGCACCCTACCAGCTATGTAATGTGCTGCTTAACAACAACAACAACACCTTTTTGTGTGTGTGTGTTACAATTCCAAGTAGGGGGCAAAACCATGAGGTTTATTGAGCCCCCACTGAGCTTCCATGCTGGTGGGCTTTGCTTGGCTTGGTAGGTCACGAGTTGTACAGGTCTGGCTAAGAAGCTCAGAGCTTAATTCTATGAACAGCAGAAGCCCGGAGCTATTTTCCAGTGGAATATTTTGAGCTCCAAAATTCATTATGTGAAGGAAAGGGAGGGGGAGAATAATAAAAAAAAAGAAAGGCAGGCATTAGAATGATAGGGTTATTTGAAGGATTAACATATAATTAAGTATGGAAAATGTAAATGAGTAGTATACACGGGTGAATAAAAGGCTAATCTCTGAGACCAACAGCTGGTAGGATGTTGACCAAAATGGCCTAGACATTGGGCATACATGGAACACTTAAAGCAGGAGTGGGCAACCTTTCTTTGGGCAGTGCCAGGGTGGAAATTGGATGGGCCACCCCTTCTCTCTCTGACAGCCCCTTCTGTCTTCCTAACCCCACAGCTGGCCATCTGAAGCAGACGAATTGCTCTTGCCAGAGACCTGAACTGATAGCTTTCGGAGGACTTTTTGAAACAATCCTAGGGCTACAGAGTGTCCACTCCTAACTTAAAGAGCCTTTTATTTTAGAAACCTCTATCATGTCCATCTGTGTCGCCTTCCAGTCATCTTTTTTTCTAAACTAGAAAAGCTGCAAATGATTTAGCTTTCCCTTGTGGTCAAAGTGCTCCAGTTAATTGAACATTGGCTGCCCTCGTGCTGCCCCTTTTCCAACTCTACAGCATCCTTCTTTGCAATGGGACAACCAGATATTTACACAGTATACCGTGTGTGGTTGCATCATAGATTCTGATACAGTAATGACATTACGTTACCAGCTGCTTTGTTTTCGAGTCCTTTCCCTATCAACTCCTAGCAAGGAGTTTGCATTTTCATGGAGCTGTCCATCACAATCCCAAATATTTCCTGATCAGTTGCTGCCAGTTGGCGTTTGGGAGACTGAAGTTAGGATTCACCCCTCGCCCCCTGACACATATACATACACAATATGCATCAATTTACAATTACTTGAACCAATTCCTACCAATTTTACATCTCACTCATCCACTTTCAAGATAAGCTTTTGGAAGAACTGTGCAGGCTTCTTAGGTTCTCACCAATCTGAATAAATTTGATGTCAACTGCAGACTTTGCTAACTCACTGTCACCTCCAGATAATATATGCATTAATTTAATACCAGTCCCAAGAAGGATAAACTTAATACCAGTCCCAATACTAGCCCCAGTATAGATCCTTGAGAGATCTCAGTGCTTCCTTCCCTCCCATTGTGAAAGCTGTCTACTCTTCCACTTTCTGCTTCCTGTTCTTTAACTACTTAACAAGCCACAAGAGGACCATTCCTAACTTAACAGTTATGCAATAAGTTTACTTCAATTTGATGAAAGCTTGTTGGAAGTTCAGGTGCAGAATGCCTACCTATCTACTTGCTTGTTGACATATTCTAAAAGTTTGGGAAGGCACAGGCCATTTTTCCTTGGCTAGGTTCATTCCTTATGTTGAACAACTTGGTCTTTAAAAAATGCTTTCCACTCATTTAACCCAGGAGAGATATTAGGCTAATGGCCAGTCATATCCCGGACCACTATTTTAAAAGGCCAAACGGAAGCCACATAGTGCAATGTTGAGGATTCTGTGACCTTCAAGATATTGTTAGACTACAATTCCCTTCATCTCTGGCCATTGGCCATGCTGGCTGGGACTGATGAGGGCTGGAGTCCAGTCACATCTGCAGAACCACTGGGTGTCAGTCCCTGATGTAGTGGATCTAGCCAACTTGGAGACAGGGTTCTCTAAACTACAGCTAGTATACACCTGCAATATAATAACAAATTTGTGTGTGACCTTTTTTTTGGGGGGGGGGGGTTCTTGAACAGAAAATCCGCATTAGCAACAGAGATGTATTGCTTTACCCTGCAGCAGGGTGCATTCAGAAAATTATGGAATTGGTTGTCAGCAACACTGCAAGCAGTTATGGTTGTGCTGATTTTTCCATTAACCGTCCAACCAGTAGGATCATGTAAAAAATCAATGCATCATTCAAAATTGTTTTCACAACACTTTCCCATTTATATTGCTTATTCTTGGTTTTCGGGCATGAGTATTGTTATAAATAATCTTGACAACAGTGCTTAACTGTTAACAAAGTGTGAGTGACTTGTGTGAGTTAAAGTTATATTATGATGCACAACTCTTCTCCCAAGAAGCACTGAGCAGACCACATGTGGTCTCCAGGAAGTCTGCTACTGAGGCACTGTTTGGGCTAGATTGACTTAGCTTCAACTAATGCGGCTTATCCTGTACCTTTTGTCTATTTCCTGGGCTCTATGAAATTGGGAGCAAAAGCTTATATCTCTCTGGCTGCACTGATAGTTGTCCTCATGAGCGGGCACAGTTTATCTTATTCAGATGAACGCTGCAGTTGTTGCCTGATACCTTAGACATATAGAATTGTGAGAGCAAGTTAT
Source organism: Podarcis pityusensis (assembly GCF_964106645.2). Taxonomy (NCBI): domain Eukaryota; kingdom Metazoa; phylum Chordata; class Lepidosauria; order Squamata; family Lacertidae; genus Podarcis; species Podarcis pityusensis. Next base: position 67,941,533 of record NC_138031.1, read on the forward strand.
CCCTGGCTATGAATACTAGATCTGGACTGCATATTTATTCCCACTTGAAAAAACCCTTGAGTTTACAGGAGCTCATCCTGGGCCTTTCAGTGCAGTGCCAGCTGTGTGCTGCTGTTCCCTTTGAGCACATGGAAGTGCTGCAAACATTGCAATAAATGCAATAAATTCCATGTTTACAGTGATTTCGATGTGCTCATTGGAGTACCATTGGGCCTTTGAGATCCTTTTAGACTGAGAACATATCCCAATGGGATTTCTCAGTGTGGTTGTTAAGCAAACGGTAATGATGATGACAAACGATGGCGGCATTAAATAGCGGAAGGACAAATCTCACATTATTGGAGTAATTGATGATGAGCCTTTTGAGAAGAAGATGGATGGGGTAAGAGTTGAATTATGGATGTAAGTTGCTCTTAGCTGATTTATGGAGGCTTAAACTCGGGGCAATAAGAGGGGGGAGTATGATTTCAGACCTTGTTGTATACCAATCCCATTCTTGTGGTTTAATGTGCAGAGTAATCTAAACTCAGTAGCTGTTGTGGTTTATCAGTTTCTGAGGAGGATGCTTTTCTAAGAATATGGTCTCTTCCTGCTACCAAAGGCCTATTTCTGTCAGTTTGTCAGCTGTGAGAGAATTACGGTTTAAAGTAACTGTTTGGTGGTAATAAGGCCAAACAGTCCCTCAATTCACACTGCAGGTGACCCGGACAGAAATTATATTGACTGAAGCAGTATTTAAGCACATGACACCAACATTACATTTGAGCGCATGCCAAGAAAAATGCAAGCGTGGCTAAAACTGGCAGCAAGGATAAGGGATTAACTTGTCCTTCTAGGTCCGTAAATGAGGCCCTCAGACAAGCTTTCCGCTTGGGAGCATGAACACCATGTGTTTATGGTACAAAATAAAATATAATAAATCCCCTTCATTTATTAAGTCAGCAAAAAATCTGTATACCTGCTATTCCCTTGTCCTATTTCCAGTAAGTGGGTCATTCCGTTTTCTGTTCTTAGCAGAAATGGGCTGTGCAGCTTCGCTTGCTTTGCAGGGAAATCACACAGTATTTTTTATTCACATACACACCATATTTTCATGCGAAAATAAATTGGCTGATTTGAAACCACAGACCGAATGAAACAGTTTTTAAAATCCCTTACTCATCTTTAAAAATATACACCATTTGACTAAGAGAGAAACTGACACTGTTCCCCCCCCCCCCCCGCTTACTAAACTGCAAAACCAGTCGCTATTGATACTAAACAGCATTTTTGGAGGGTAAAGTTCCAGATGAGAAATCGGGAAATAAAAGGGTGTATATGCCGTTACATCATATCCATTTAAGAGAAACAAATTGGTGTTGCCAGAATGTTTGTGTTTGTTTCCAACAAGGGAAAATTAGTTTCTGATGTGTACGTGTGTGGTTGAATTGCCCACAGTGCAGTGCATTCGTCCCATGATAGTAACTGCTAGAAGAGGGCTGAGATCTAACAAGTTAAATATTAAGTGGACAAAGTTTGGATCTGGGTTTGCTAAACTTTTTTTGTAAGAACATTTAATAGGTCAACAATCTGTAACAACAGAAGTGTTTCGCCTGGTGGGGTGGAGACACAAGCAATAGCCTCTTGAGAGCAGCATCTCTGTCGCTTACCAGGAGGGAAAGGGGCGAGGAGAGGTCAACGTTTAAACTTGCTTTGACTTTTTCCCCCCAAAGGGGAATTTTGAACCTCTCTTCGCATATACAGTGGTACCTCGGGTTAAGTACTTAATTCGTTCCAGAGGTCCGTTCTTAACCTGAAACTGTTCTTAAGCTGAAGCACCACTTTAGCTAATGGGGCCTCCTGCTGCTGCCGCGCCACCAGAGCACGATTTCTGTTCTCATCCTGGATAGGTTCTGGTGTACAAAGATTGGTATTAGGAGACTTCAGAGATTGTCTCACCCCTTCTGTACCCAGCTGACCACTGTGCTCCGCATTAGAGGGGTCTCTTGCAAATGCAATCTCATTAGGAATCCCATTCCATAGGATGTAGGAATCGGACCATTTGTCTGGCAACACCTACACTTGGAACTCCCGTTACCTGTCAGACAGATGCAGTACCATTTCCTCAGACTTTCCAATGAGACTTTTATCCCAGTCCGTAATCTTGAACGCGTTTTACATGTGTTTTTATTGTCGAATTGCTTCAGGGTGCCTTATGGGAAGCAGCAAATAAATAAATAAACAAACAAAGCTGTTTCTGAAACTTACAGTGCAAGTCTAAGCCAAGTCTGCTCAGATGTAAGTTCCAGTGGGTTGCATTCAATGAAGTTGTTTCATTAGTGGAAGGACTTCTATTTGTGCAGTTGAACTTCCCCTGCCCTTGTTGCCCGGTTCCCACTCCCCTGCCTGCAAAATCTATTCTGGGTTTCGCCCCAACCTTCCAGAGCAGATTTAGGGAGGGCACGGGAGGGGGTGTTCCGTTGCAGAAGTGGAATTTGTGCTAAATGGGACAACTTCGTTGGATACAACCCATTGGAGTTCAGTGCAGTTTGTTCTCAGACAAGTGGGAGGAAAATTGTAGCCTCAGAGGTGTTTCAAATGTGAAGCATTTAAGCATGGAGCATAAAATAATTAAAATAAAAAATTCACATGATTTATGCCTTAGCATGTCTCCCCCCTTCTGTATTTTGCTGTTTAAGAATTGTAGGCCACAGGCAGGGACATTAAATAAACAAAAACCCTGTTGCAATGAGCTCAATATTAAGCGTTTTATTTTTAATAATTTTTAAATTTTTATTACATTCATAAATGTGCTGCATAAAAAAACTGATGAAGATACTAAACAGTAAACATATATCAGCTAAAACATCATAAATTAAAACATAGTAAAAAGTATCAGTTAATATCAGCTACTCTAAAGGATTAAATGACACACATACACACAATGTTATTTAAGTATTTTATAAATAAGGGCAATATTTCAATAAACCTCTTACTTTGATTTCCGAAAGAACTCCTTGTGAAATAAGTCAATTTTACTGACAATTTTCTGCCAGATTTTTTTAAACCAGTCAAAGTATTAGGCACTTTATAAATAATAATAAAAGGAGGAGGAGGTGGAATTCTTTTTTTACTGGTTTAATGCAAGCTCTTTGCCTGACCTAAAGATGCTCTGTCTATCCAGCTATAAATTGGAAACTTGTTTCCCTCCTCCTCAGTTATATCATCGTTTATACACATTTGCCCATCATTATCTAGATTTTTCAGGTATCTTGCTTCCGCTGTCCCCCATCTGTATTTTTTGGCCAGCTATAGTTTTTTTCTCCTTCTTTTCCTCTATTCTTGTGACAAACCTGGAGGTTCAAACTTACAACTTTCCTGGCTTTCACAGAGCTCAAAACCCATATAAACCTGTTTTTCCCTGCCACAATTATGGATACTTATCATACCCAGAAACGTGTTTCATAAAAAGAAGAAATGAAAATCAATATTATCCGCGAGTGGGGGTGTCAAATTGGCAACATTAATTAAAGCAGTCTGTCGAAGGAGTTCCCCCAAACCTCTAGAACAGATTTAGCCAAGTGCAAAAGGACCCAAGAATATTCAAAAGTGTTTGTTTGGTTCGTTGGTTTGCTAATTTCTAGAAATCAAGAGTATGTAGCGTTGCAGTAAGGGGTGGGGGAGCTACTTCTAAAAATGTCAAAAATGTATTTAAGCATCTAGATGCAAAATTCCCACATTACCTGACTCAAATTCTTACCTCGCCAAGACATTCCACTGCTTCCTTGGTTGCATAAATTTTTCGTTTGTTTACTCCATTCTTAAAAGTAAATAAATAAATGAGTCAAGCACATGTCCTCTGAGAACAAAGAAGCAAGAAGAGGCAGGTTGTTCTAGACAAAGACTCTCTTTGAAATTCCCGGGCCAACCTTTGAAGAGAGAGAAATTATCTGATAGGGAAACCCACATTTGATTTAAGCCAATCTGGGTCAGCCAAAGTGAGGTAGGCAAGGCTTATTTATACCAACCAATCAGAGAGGAGGGTTATTTCATTCTGAGCAGGAAGCTGAAGTAAGCACTGCATGGTGTTTGGCCATTCATCTGACTAAGGGGTGCTGGCTACCAGGCATTTTGCATCTCTCTGGACATAACTGCCAGGCAAAAAGAAGTTCCATTTGCAGGGCATTTAAATGAGTTAGTATTATTTAAGTAACAGGTAAATAGGGGTGGGAAATAGGGGTGGGTGGGGTGATTTTGCTGTGTGACAGGCTTCAGCTCATAAGGGGGATGGATGGTGCATATACAGTGGTACCTCGGGTTAAGTACTTAATTCGTTTTGGAGGTCCGTTCTTAACCTGAAACTGTTCTTAACCTGAAGCACCACTTTAGCTAATGGGGCTTCCTGCTGCTGCCGCGCCACCAGAGCACGATTTCTGTTCTCATCCTGAAGCAAAGTTCTTAACCTGAAGCACTGTTGCTGGGTTAGCAGAGTCTGTAACCTGAAGCGTATGTAACCTGAAGCGTATGTAACCTGAGGTACCACTGTACACACATTCAAGAGACTATCTGTAGCCCAACAGCTATGCAGACAGTGCAAATGCCTAAGAAATACTGTGTTTTATCTTTTAGAAGTTTTCTCCCCTATTACTTTTAAATCCCTTTCCTATTTTTCTTTAAGTAAATTTATAACTTGGCTCCCTAGGTCCTTCCATACCTCGTTCTACCCATGCTTGCTTTGGTCATTTGCTAGTTGCATTTGGACTCGTCATAAATATTGGGGGAGCGTGTGATATTTTTATAAGATGATTTGGCGGCAGTTCTGTTACGTTTTTGGTGGGGTAAGTCATGGAGCTCTGCAGAAAAGCCCCAAAAAAGATCAGAGTTAGTGAGGCAGTTAAGAAATAAACCCCAGTTCTTCACGGTTTTATATTTTAAAAGCTGTAATTAATCTACAACCTGTTTATCTCAGAGTACATTAGAACGAATGAGAGTGCCCTAGTGTAAATTGAATGTTGTATGTTGTATGCAGTCCAAATTAGTAAAGCCCTGTGTAGCTGACTGTCTGTTGATCTCTCTCTGATACATTTCATTCCTGTCTCTAAGGAAAATGCATTAATGAGTATAAACTACAGTTCCAGGGAAAATGTGTCTTGCATTATACGATATTTGTTCAGTGAAATACTCTGAACTCCAAGAACACCGGTAGTGGTGCATATCTACATTCTAAGAATTAAATCAAGTGGTGTATATTTACGTTCTAAGAATTAAATCATCCTGCCACATCTATTGAGGCTTCCTGCTCTTAAAAAAAAAAAGTGGGGGAGAGAAACAGAAAAAGAGAATGTCTAAGACAGAAACTGATAACACATGTCTGTACTCTGTCTCTGTACTCATAAGCCATAGACTCATTGCAAAAGTGAACCGAGTGGTGTTTAATTTCTAGAAAAAAAATAACTGATGGGACCGAAGTCTGGCTGTGACCACAAACGTTTGACCTTGAAGCCCTTCCTCTTAATCTCAAATGGCCAGGCAATGCATTTAGCCATTGTTACTGGAGGGAATGCACTCTGTACCTGCTCAGGGGGACTTGCATTTATGCTTACAGTGGTACCTCTGGTTAAGAGCTTAATTCGTTCCGGAGGTCTGTTCTTAACCTGAAACTGTTCTTAACCTGAGGTACCACTTTAGCTAATGGGGCCTCCCACTGCCGCTGTGCTGCCACCATGTGATTTCTGTACTCATCCTGAGGTAAAGTTCTTAACCCGAGGTACTCCTTCCGGGTTAGCGGAGTCTGTAACCCGAAATGTCTGTAACCCAAGGTACCACTGTACTTCATAGATTTTAAGGACTGTAACCCGAAGTGTCTGTAACCCGAGGTACCACTGAACTTCATAGATTCTAAGGATTGATCCCTGGCATTGGAAACAGATGAGCCCTGAGCACATTGTGCACATGTGTCATCTTCAGGGCCGACCCTATCATTAGGCAGAGTGAAACAGCTGCCTCACTTTGAAGATTATAAAAGGTGGCAGCAGCCCACTCCCTGGCTGATCCTCCTAAAGCACTCCGGGTGCTTCCATCCTTATGAACCAGTGCCCCAGCAGCAAAGCTATCCATGATACCTGTTTAACCCCCCCCCCCCCAGGTAGCCTGCTACTTTGAGATGTGGTTGGAGGATGCTGCCTTTTAAAAATAAATAAATTTCTTTATTTGCATTTTCATACAGTGTACACAAAGAAAGCAACACAAAATCGCATGACTAATACGTATTAACCACTTCAGAACAAATTACAAGATGCGTACATGAATTTACAAAGAAACAAAACACAGGGAAGGAAAATTCCACTAAGAAATGCCCTTTAGGGGAGTAGCAAGGGGCATCTAAACCAGAGACCAATAGTGTTTTGGTATTGTGTCATCCCCAAAGGGCTACTGAGAGATCAATGGCAATGTTAACCCACTTTGCCTAACAACATATACAATAACAGGATGTGACGTTTCTGTGAATGCGTTCTTTAACTTGCACTCAGTGATGTGCCTGTGATGTGCTCAGTCAATTTCTTAGCTAAAGGTAAAAATTCTGAAAGGTAAACAGAGTGTCATAGTAGCAGTTGTTGGCATCCATCTCCATTGTAGAAGTGAGCTTCAGCTGCTGGTCTCCAGAGGGGCAGGGGGTCATCTGGTCCTTTGCTTCAGGCAGCAAGCATCTCGTGCTGGTCTCTGCTCTAGCACTGGTCTCTGCTGTGGAGAGAACCAGCAAGACACAGGATGCTTGAGGAGAGAATGGAGAGCAGAGAAATAGTTCAGCAGTGGCCAAGGCTTTTTGAGCAGGAGACAAGGAATATTCCTTGGTCTGGAATGATGAATTTGCTTAGAGCAGACATATAACAACTATCTTGCCAACATGGCTTTCTGAGTTCTTGGTACGTTCTAAGTTGTCTTCCCTCTTTCTAGGTCACCCAGAATGGTCTCCTCTCTCCTGCTGTAGCTTGTTGGGGTTCCACCTGTATCTAATTATGTATTGGAGAACTTGGGTTTCATTGTTTTAGGTCCGTCTAGGTCAATGGTCTAGGGAAACTAATCAAAGTCAAGTATATGTTTCACTCCTCTCAAGCCAAGAGAAGCCAATAACATCATATGAAGAAGGAAAAAAGTCAACAGATCCCCAACATTTCAATAAGGAACAAGCAGAAAATCTATACCGTGCATATCTATTAGCTCAATGTGTGCATTTTATTGCAAGGAAAAGAAAACAGTAAAATAATATAGTTCTCAGAAACGTCTATAAAAGATTGTTTCCACATTGCACTTACAATTGTTTTCTTTTCCCCCCTCCCTTAGCATTTCCCCCCATGAGTGTTTCTTGTTTCTACCCGGTTTGTCATTTGTAACACTACGTATGAACAAAGGTCATCCTTGACATATGTTTAATTTTATAAAGTGCCGTGTTCCTATGTGTGAAAGTAGATTTTTCAGGAACTTTGCATTTCAGTCCCTGCTTTTCACAGAAAAAAAATCCCTGATCCCTTATATCTTTGCCCAATCAATGTGGAGTTACTGTTAGTGGTCCCCCATGACTCTGATACATGGTTCGTTTCCACTTTGCATTCAGTATTGTGGGCCCAATTTTATGGAACTCCCTTCCAGTTGAAGTTAGAAAGGCCCCCTCCCTCTTGAACTTCTGGCACCTACTGAAGACTTTTTTTTAATTCCAGCAGGCATTTTAACCGAATTCTGGTTTTATAATTTAATAACTTACAGTGGTTTTTTTTATTTGCATCGTTTTGAGTTTCTTGTGCACCGCTTAGAGACAACTGTAATTAAGCAGTATATAAATTGTTGGAAGAAATAAAATAATAAATAAATAAAAATAATGAGATGTATTTTTTAGGTGTTTCGGTGCCCACTGGTGGTTGTTTTTACCCAGAAGTCCAGCAGCTGGATTTATAGGTTGGCACATTAAGCTCAACAGATGCCTTTAACTTGGTGCTTTGGCTTGTCTTAAGTCGTTAAGAACTATACCGTAACAAACGTTGGACTAAAGGGTGAAGGGTGGTGTTTGATGATACTATCAGGATGTCTAGATAATCAGTTCTGAAGATAGCTGGCTCAGAAACTTTCACATGCTGCTACTGCAGTGCTTGAACCTAAAATAGACTGTTAATACACTGTTCTAACACATACTTAAAACTGTGTGGTGGGAGGGATAATGCTTGATATCAAGTGCTGAATTGGAATTATGGGGGTGAAACTAGCCATAAGTTTTGAGAATGCATAGCTAGGCTTTCGATCAATCTGGTAATGGGTTCTCTTTAAAAAAATCAATAAATCAGAATAAAAAGAACAGGCTGCATTTTGTGGCAGCCATAAGGGGAAACTTTAAGAGAGCTGGATAAAAATAATGTCTAAGTCATGCTAAGAACAGCATTTTTATAGGTGTATGGAGCAAAACAAGGAGGAAAATATAAAAAGAATTACCCAAACAGTCCTATTTCAGGGAATGAGATAGTCTTGGTTTTTCCGGGTGTTTCAGCAGGTATGTGTGGAGATCATTCCCAGGGTGTTTGTTAGGGCCTGAGAGTGATATTCAGAACATGCCTGATGTATTTCTGTCTGTACCCTGAGCTGGCATTCCATTGGTCAGGATGACTGGCTTTCCTGCTTAACATATTCTCTCATTTCAGTCATTTTTAATATGTATAAACTCCCTTTCCAAGGCAACACACAAAGCGTGCGTATACACACACACACACACACACACGAGTTTAACAACCAAAATCTTGAAATAAGAAATTCTCAACTTTGTTGTCAAGACTCTGATTCTAATTCAGCAAAACCCACAGCACCATTTGTCAGGGGGACAGTCGGCTGCATTCTTAGCAGAATATTTTTGGCAATGTGTAAAATCAGAATGTTTAACTTTGACTGGATTATGCCCAAAGTTTGCCAGTACTGTTCTTTCCCGGCAATTATATTTGAAACAAATGACTATTGTTTCTTTGTTTAAAACTCCTCTGTTTGTTGCCATTGTCCTTTCAACAGCTAGTTTATATGGCTCCCATTTGGGCTGTTGAGAGGTCTCTGCCTTAGCTTTATCTATCACTTTTGGTTCCGCTCTCCTCTTCTCAGAGCCTTGTGAGGAGGGAAACAGTTGCCATAAACCACCTCTGAGGTAAACATGGAACTTTAGTCAAAAGGCTATTTAAAGCAATTTTAAAAAAGTTTTATATAGTTCCTCTTGCTGCAGAAGCTACATAAACAACCTCAGCATCTAGATATATGCAAAATAATGAGCAGAGATATGGAACCTATCTCATAACATAACCCAGCTCAGACCAGCCTTCTGATTTAACTACTGGTCACATTAATGCCAAATAAACATAGTGAGTGTTCATTTCAGTACACTTAAGTGTGATGTTCTTGGCTAAGTAAGTAATAACGTCACCATGGATGCAAGTTAAGAGTCAAAGTTACTATGCTTCCTAAATGCACTATATTTTATTACACATTTCTACATTTCAGCCATGGTAAATGCAACTTGAGGGGCGTGTGTGGCGCTGTGGTCTAAACCACTGAGCCTCTTGGGCTTGCCGATCGGAAGGTTGGCGGTTCGAATCCCCGCGACAGGGTGAGCTCCCGTTGCTCTGTCCCAGCTCCTGCCAACCTAACAGTTTGAAAGCATGCCAATGCAAGTAGATAAATAGGTACCACTGTGGTGGGAAGGTACCGTCATGCGCTCTGGTTTCCGTCATGGTGTTCTGTTGCGCCAGAAGAGGTTTAGTCATGCTGGCCACATGACCTGGAAAGCTGTCTGGACAAATGCCAGCTCCCCTGGCCTGAAAGCAAGATGAGCGCCACAACCCCATAGTCGCCTTCGACTGGACTGGTTAAGTCCAGGGGTCCTTTTCCTTTACCTTAAATGCAACTTGAAGGGAAGGTAACCACTACAAACAGGAACAGTTTCAGGCTTTACTGCAGCCCTGACTGGGTGTGTGAGCAGCAAGGGGTTTTCAACAAAACTGCTGCAAGCAATGTATTTTGGGGCAGGACACAGACGTTTCTTCGCCCAGGCATGATTTAATAGGTGGAGAAAATGGTTAGGGAGTCTCTCTCTAGTAGAGAAGGTTGCAACATTTGAGACAAGCTTCTTCCTGGTGCTCCCCCTCTTGAAGTCAGGCACACAGGGCAGCCATTAAAGTATCTGTTTTTGATGTGCTGCCACCTAAAACAATGCAAAACAATGGCACCTGGAGCATAAGTTATGTATGGCAAGTATAAGTTGCAGTTTGCCATGTCTTGACTTAAGGCAACCCCTGACTGTAAATATAGAGAGAAAGGGCTTGTTTATAGATCCAGTCTATAAAGTGCGGGAAACCTGGCTCCTAAATCATGTCACTTTTATGTATTATTTATGGTAGCCTTTCCAAAACAACTTATAATTGGACGACACTTTTTTTTTCTGAAGTGAAATTGGAGGCATAGCTCACTCTTATGCTAAAGACGCTCACTCTTATGTTAAAGACAAACTTTTTAGTGTGGGAGTAGTGGTAAGATGATAGATAGATAGATAGATAGATAGATAGATAGATAGATGATAGATAGATAGATAGATAGATAGACAGACAGACAGACCATGCTAGAAAAATAGGTGCCGGAGCTCACCATGAACTTCTTCATTGTTCTCTTAGAATGGCAGTGGCGTCCACCTGAGAGGTACTGAAGCTGAGCTCCAGCTGAAAACCCCCCCAATATATGTGTGTGTGTGTGTGTGTGTGTGTGTGTGTGTAAAATATGGTGGTGTGCACAGTTCCTTCCTATTTAATCCTCACAACAATTCTGTGAGGTATCATAGGCTGACCGATGGTGTCTGACCCAAGGACAGTCAACAAGCTTCACTGCTGAATGGAGATCTGGGTCTCCCTGGTCCTAGTATGACACTGTAACCAGTACAGCATCCTCTCTCTCCCTCTCTCTCCCCCCCCTCTCTCCAGTCCCTGTGGTTCTGCATGTCATGATCCTGGGCACACCTCCAGGGTGAATGGAGGCACAATCAGTTCAGTGACTCAGACAGAGACACAATGGACACCCTACTCTGAGGAGATTCCATGGTTCACATGAGGAAAGAGAAGAAGTCACTAGGTTATTTTGCTTATTTCACTGCAGGACTGCTGTTGTCAAACTAAGACTAGTGTTTCGGGATGCCGGGTCTGTGGGTGAAGGCTTCCTACCTCAGGTGACCATACCTGCGCATGCAAGTGGGACAAGATGGAGCCATGTGTGATTGGCGGCAGGGCTCAAGGCATGACCCCATAAGCCCCTTTCTACATAATTTGCCTCTTTGTTGTGAATCATGTGTGAAAGGGGACTTAGCTACCTTAAGCACCATCCAGTGTAGTGAGACTTAATTCTGATTAAATATGCCTAGCTTTTGGGATCTGGCTTCTAGGTTCGTTCTCAGGGCTTTCTCAGGCAGCTAAGTGCATTTTTGCAAAAATACAAGACGCTGGGTAGCATCTTAAAAGCATTAAAACCTCACTGGTGGTGTACTGCTCATTGCACAGTGTGGCATTGTTGCCTGGATACATGGCGACACAAAGCAATTGCCAGAGCATTGACCAAGCTGGCAGTCATTGTTCCCTAAATGAGAATGGGACAATAGTAAAATCTCAGAGCTAATGGTTTGGTATTGCTGGAGGTGAGGGGAAGACTTATGGTTGTGTTGTTTAAACTTCTGTTGACTAAAAGTCATAAGGTTGGGATTTCACACCCATAGATCCAAACACACGCTGACAGTACATTTAATAACCTGTGCAAGGTCGTTAAGATAATCCCTTTTTGGTTTTGCCTTGAGCCTCTGTGAATGATGTTGTTGTGACACTTGGCAGTGCAGCTCTCTGAAGGCTAGTTCATGGTAGCCATAGGTAGATGTAAAACACTTTGAAGTTATTTGCCAAGGTTCATATTTTAACCTGAGTCTCATGATGCTTAATGCTATTCTTTAAGCCTTAATTCCTGGAGTTATATAATTGGGTGGAACTATGAGTTATCTTTTTTTTCCTTTTTCTTTTAAGAACCTTGACCTCATAGTTGCCAAGAAAAATTTGGAAAACCTGACTCAAGTGTAAGCGAAACATTTAAAAATGAGAAGGCAAATAAAGTCCACTCTGTGAATGCTAGGCTGCTTCCACACTCAGCATTTATGGAGGAATAGCTACTCCTTGTTCACTCACCTTTTGTGGGCATCTGCATGATAACATTAAGAAAACTTCCCCATCACACGTTTTCCCTGTTCAGCTTCCATTTCTTTTCAGAGCTCAGAAAATCTGACTTTTGTTCTTTTGTTTTTAGCTCAGTGGCATATCTGTGGAATTTCCCCAGGTATAGATGGCCTTTATTTCTGCTGTTCTGATTTCTCTATCGATTTCCTTTTCTATGACCTGTCTCTCCTGTCTAGGAATCAGCTTTAACCTATCACTTCTATCACTTTAACCCTTCCCATACCAAATAGGATTGCCTATGTATCCATAACAAAAAACAAAATGCTTAGGAATATGGCTGGGAGTGTCAACAATATTTAACCCTTTCCCCCACAGACAACATTTACGTGGCTGGGGAAAGGAGGACTGACTATTTCATTTTTTAATTTGCAAAGGTATTTGTATGCCACTCCATAAAGATCGACGGGTGGCTTAAACCCGTAAAATCATAAACAGTATAAATACAGCAAGAAAACAAAACTCACTGCAACCCCAAAGTTAAAGCACTGACATAAATACTCAGAGGTCAATACTAAATAAGTTATTTAAAAGGCCTGGGTGAACAGAAAGTTCATCATCTGGTGCCATAAAGACCATAATGAAGGTGCCAGGTGACCTCAGTGAAGACTTTTCAATAACCAGACTATCCCTACTGAAAAGCCCTTTTCCCTGGTGTTTAGCAAACTTACATAATTTGACTGGTGATTTTGGAACAAGGCCACCGAAGAGAAGAAGGCTATAGAAGAAGGCTTTCAAGTAACCTGGCCTAGTATGGGCCATTAGAAATCTGGAAATAGAGTTGATGCTCCACTTCTAGCTTAAAGTGATTGAGAGCTGCTAAATAGTCCAGGCATAGGCAAACTCAGCCCTCCTGATGTTTTGGGACTACAACTCCCATGATCCCTAGCTAACAGGACCAGTGGTCAGGTATGATGGGAATTGTAGTCCCAAAACATCTGGAGGGCCGAGTTTGCCTTTGCCTGGAATAGTCAATGTCTGGAAGCAGCCTTAATTTCCTCATTTTTGAGGAAGGAAGCCGGCTTGTGGTTTTTAAACTTGTGGAGGAGGCCTGTGCCTCTGACATGATATTGGCACAAGCTGGTGCAACTAGAATAAGGTAAGCAATTGTGTTGCTTCTGGAGTGCATATACTTCGGGTTGGACCCAGACAAAATGAGTCAGCTCCCATTGAAATCAATGTGCCTTGGGACTAGCTCTTGACCTTGATTTCAATGGGACCTCAGTGCAACCAGCATGTAGCACAAGCCTCTTTGAATACAGAAGGGACTTACTCCACAGATAAGATTTCCGCTTTATCCTGAATCCATCACTTTGTTTAAACATGCATGGTCTTGTGGGGAGTTTGGCACCATTCGTTCAACATTCTTTGCTGCCTCCTCTATTGCTGGCTTTCTTGCACAAGCCATGCAGGTATTTTCTCTTTAAACACACTTTTGCCGCCCCGGTTTCTCTAGCAACACTCTTACTCTCTGATTCTGATGCGCTACAAGCTCAATGCTGGAGGAGGCCTTTCCGTTAGTGCCATTTGGATATAGATATAAAGGAGGCACTGTATGGGCCTAGATCTGGTGACCTCTGGCTATCTTCCACCTGCGTGAAAGTAAATCGCACCTCCAAAGCATATCAGCAAATGCTGTAACCTTTCACAGATAGCATCAGGTGAGTGTCCTATACCAGAGGACACAAATCCATGATTTAAGAGAGAGGCCTGCAAACAAAAATTCTACTAGGTGTTTCAAATCAATACATGAACTTTAGTCCTCCTCCCCCCTGCAGTTCCAGGTCATACACACCTCATCTCCTTTGCCTGTTTGCCCTCCCAGATTCATTTCCTCTCTGTAGCCTTCTTCTATAGGGCCATGATCTAACCTTCCTTTCTCTCCTTCCCTTCCTCTCCTCAGATCTGTGGCTTTCTCTCCTTCCCTTTGCTTATTTTGCTTGTGTTGCCTTTAGAGGGGATTTGAACACTCAGCCGTTGACAGTCACAAGGGGTACTTTGCCTGTCTCATGTTTGCTGGGGCTGATGGGAGTAATAGTCCAAATTGTCTGGAGGGCACTAAGGTAGCTACTCATGATATAGAATAGAGAAGGGTCTTAAAGCAGACCTGTATACATTTCTGTTTGTGGGATTAAAAATGAATCTTAACTCAGTAATTCTAGGTATTTTATCTGTGACGTCAGCTTCTTCTTCTTTTCTTTTTTTTTTAAAATGAATCCCCCCCCCCCATTTTATATACACAAACATGAGGAACAGGAAAAGCTTGTTTAGATTTGCTAAGAAAAACAGACAAATGAAGCCAAGTCCAGGATACAGAACATTCAGGTAGAGTCTAGTTTCCAGTCTCCACTAAAAACAGGCCCTCTTCTTCTATTATTTTAAACTTTTCAGCCTCTGTATGAAATAAAACACAGAGGGCAATTCAACACAGCCCTGGTAACAAAACTAGCTCCTTCATCAAAGGCTGTTTTATAACCAAATGGGTGTCCTAGTTTCCCCTATGCTGGTGGGTATAAAGATCTCATTCATTGTTAGTGAATCTCTATTTAATGAGAGACAAGTAGGTTGGGTGATCAAAAGAGAACCATATTCATGATTGGTAGCCTTGGTAATAGGGGAACGTTTGGTTTAATCTTGCCTTTGAGTGAGGTACTAGTTTCAACAACTGCTTTTTTATTCACTTGGGGGCAGGGAGGAGGAACCTTTAGGCCTCCATTTGTTGTTGTACTACAGATTCCACTATAGAATCATAGAACTGTAGAGTTGGAAGGGACCACAACGCCTGTCTGGTCCAACCACCTGCAATGCAGGAATCTTTTGCCCAACGTGGTGCTCGAACCCACAACTCTGAGATTAAGAGTCTCATGCTCTGCTGACTGAGCTAGCCATCAGGACCATTGGCTATGCTGGCTAGGCCTGAGAGGAGTTCCCAACAATGTCTGGCTACAGTTCCTCCATTCTTGACTTAGACATCCCTGTTATATCCCTGCTATATCAAGCTATTTTGAAATGACCTCAATTTGCCCTGAATTCAAGAGGTTATATGAGTTGCTAAAAAGAGAAGCAAAAGAAAAAAGAGTACACCAGAATGTGTCTGTACGGTGTATACGTGCATACAAGCGAATGCTTACTTATTTATTAAAATGTTTAGAAATCACACTTTCAGAAAAATATAGCAAGGTGGTGTTCAGCACGAAGCATAATACCACAGTGGTACCTCGGGTTAAGAACTTAATTCGTTCTGGAGGTCCGTTCTTAACCTGAAACTGTTCTTAACCTGAAGCACCACTTTAGCTAATGGGGCCTCCTGCTGCCGCCATGCCGCTGCACAATTTCTGTTCTCATCCTTAAGCAAAGTTCTTAACCTGAGGTACTATTTCTGGGTTAGCGGAGTCTGTAACCTGAAGCGTCTGTAACCTGAAGCGTCTGTAACCTGAGATACCACTGCATAATAATAACATCAGTAAAGACATCTGCATTTCCAAAACACGCCCCCCCCAAAAGAGCGCATGTGAGTTGGGAGCAGGGCTTGGCACTGTGATCCTCTCCCCTCCTCACGCTCATTCACTGTATGCGCCATAAATGTATAAAGCGTGCTAAAGCCACTTCCCCAAGGCCACTGAGTGAATTCATGGCTGAGGTGAGATTCAAAAAACCACAGACTTCCTGGCTCACAGTTCATTCTCTTTAACTCTCTGCT
This sequence comes from Podarcis pityusensis, assembly GCF_964106645.2. Lineage (NCBI taxonomy): Eukaryota > Metazoa > Chordata > Lepidosauria > Squamata > Lacertidae > Podarcis > Podarcis pityusensis. Next base: position 67,957,487 of record NC_138031.1, read on the forward strand.
GTACTACGTACGTACTTAAATTAAAGCAGGATGTTAACCTGATATATATATATATATATATATATATCCACACACACACACAAACACACACATCCCTCCACCCCTCCTAATTCATTCATCTCCCAGGTGTTCAGAAAAGCAGAGGTTGCTAGGTATTCTCATCATGCCCTATCTCAAGGTATTGATCAGTTCCTGCAATCTCAGCCTTATCTGTTTGCTCAGCAACGAATCTCTTTCATTCACACCAGCGACACACAGGAACTGAATGGATCCTACAGTACAGAAAAACATCAGTCGGCTATTTAAAACCCCCCCTTTTTTTTTTGACACTTCATTTGAATCCTCTTTGGTTTCCATAAGAGGGACGTGCCTGCTTTGCTTGACATCAGAAACCATTCCCGCCCACCAATTGTGTCTGTGGGATGGTTACAATATGAAAGATGTTAACTGTAGGAAAATGTAGTCATACACTGAACCAGGTGGGGATGCATTTCTTTTCGTGACAGAATGTATGCAGAAAAAAGGGGGGGTGAGGACAGAGCACAATAGGGGAAGAGGAAGCAAAGAGGTGCTGCCCTAGAAACATGCATTGTACCAAATTTGATGGCCTTCTGGTCTCAGACACAGTGTGTCCCGTTGGTAAAAGGTAAAGGTAAAGGGACCCCTGACCATTAGGTCCAGTCATGACTGACTCTGGGGTTGTGGCGCTCATCTCGCTTTATTGGCCGAGGGAGCCAGCGTACAGCTTCCGGGTCATGTGGCCAGCATGACTAAGCTGCTTCTGGCAAACCAGAGCAGCGCACGGAAACACCGTTTACCTTCCTGCCGGAGTGGTACCTATTTATCTACTTGCACTTTGACGTGCTTTCGAACTGCTAGGTTGGCAGGAGCAGGGACTGAGCAACGGGAGCTCACCCCATCGCGGGGATTCGAACCGCTGACCTTCTGATCGGCAAGTCCTAGGCTCTGTGGTTTAACCCACAGCGCTACCCGCGTCCCTGTCCCATTGGTAGCTTGCTAAGAAAAGCCTTCGAGAATGGCCCACCTTTGAGTATACATCCTTCTTCTTCTATAATTGCCAGTTCTCCATCCCTCCATTATCTGATCTTTTCGAAATAGAAATAAAATAATAATAGTAATAATAATACTGATGGTTCCAGGGATGGAATCAGGGTCTCTCTTGTGCGCAGAAGGCTTGCAGGTTCAACCTCTGACTTCTTTTATTTCTCATTTTTGTTAAAACAAAACAAAAAGGGGACCAGATAGTAGACAATGGAGAAAAAATCAGTGCCCGAGACCCTGATGAGCTGCTATCAATCAGCGTAGGCAAGTCTGCCATGTGGGCAAATAGTCTCACCTGCTAAGGCAACTTTCTGTGTCCCTCTAGTTTAAATTCAACCCCTATTCCCTACCAGTTGTTTGTAGTGAGAAAAACATTGGATCTCCAAGGGACCTGTATGTGTGGTTTAAAATACAGTGGTACCTTGGGTTACATACGCTTCAGGTTACATATGCTTCAGGTTACAGACTCCACTAACCCAGAAATAGTACCTCGAGTTAAGAACTTTGCTTCAGGATGAGAACAGAAATCATGCTCCGGTGGCATGGCAGCAGCAGGAGGCCCCATTAGCTAAAGTGGTGCTTCAGGTTAAGAACAGTTTCAGGTTAAGAACGGACCTCCGGAACAAATTAAGTACTTAACCCGAGGTACCACTGTAAAAGCTAAAATGGGTGAAAGCTGCTAACGTGCAGTTCTTCCTCTTCCTTCTTCCTTCTTTCCCAGTATCAAGACTTCGGGCAAAGAAAATGTGATTGGCTAGGAGTCCACTAACACCAAGCTGATTCTAACAGAACCAGAAAAAACAGTGCTCAGAGAAGCTTCTTTTTATTTCATTTTACTCAATATAAATTCAATTAATAATAATAATAATAAGCATAAATCTTAGACTCCACTGACTTTAGGTATTTGAAGTATTGCAGGGATTGTCCCTGAAGCTCATGGTATGCATTAAAGATTCTCAGTTCATTGACTTCACAGGAATGACTCCTAAATTGGACTTTTATGAAACTGAAATGTTAGGCAGTCATCCCAGTGCAGCAACTCTGGTGTGTGTCTGGAGCACCACCCATCTGCGAAGGCTGCTCTGTTCATTCCAGTGGGGGCACAGCTATGGATGGTCCTTTGTATGATGGAACCAGTTGCCCTTTGTTGACATAAATGGGGCACCCCATATGTGTAAGTAGCTTCCACATGAACACAAAAGGAAGTACAGCTCATCAGGGCGGTTGACTAGATTTTACATTCTTTAGTACTGTAAAAATTTATATCTAATCATGATTGTGAGTAAAACATTGGTCAGAAAAGACCTGCGTGGTTGTTAAATTTGTACCACATAGCATTTCTGGTTTAACGGAGTGTCTTTGGCATACTTTTGTCTACATCATGAACCAGTTGGAAAGAATTCTTTTCATGTTTAAGGATTTGATTCAATTAAAAAACATTGCTTAAGTTGGGGTTTTGCTTTAATTTATTTTATTGAGTCCAGCTGACTGGACTGAATATTGTTAACAATGGCACTTCCTCTCTTCGACATAATGTAGCATTTTAAGTAGCTAAACCACATGTGGATCCAATCAAATGTTGTCTCATTCCCATTCTTGTGGGAATGGGTATGCCCTTCTACAGAACAATACGCTATATATATACTCACAATTGTCTTTGCTCCTCATTCCTACAGACTTTGTATATACAAACCCACACATTCTACTGCAGCTTAGCTTGTGCATGGTTTTAGTTTAACCTTTTTTCTTTTCTTTTTTTACACCAAATATGTTATGTTGTAGTAGCCACAACATGTCCTTAGGCAAGCTGCTATCTCTGACCCAAACCCTCATTCCCTACATCAAGAATTTTGGGATATTTGTACTCCAAAATTCATAGTATTCCAAAATTCATAGTAGGGCAATGCCTTTTATTAGGCTAACTAATGAGCAGTCTTCTAAGTTCTTTTGAATTCTTCACAAGGGTAGATGTTGAGCAAAGCAGGGAGTGGGGAGGAGAAGAGTTATAGAGAGGTACAGTGGTACCTCGGGTTACATACGCTTCAGGTTACATACGCTTCAGGTTACAGACCCCGCTAACCCAGAATTAGTGCTTCAGGTTAAGAACTTTGCTTCAGGATGAGAACAGAAATTGTGCTCCGGCAGCGCGGCATCAGTGGGAGGCCCCATTAGCTAAAGTGGTGCTTCAGGTTAAGAACAGTTTCAGGTTAAGTACGGACCTCTGGAACGAATTAAGTACTTAACCCGAGGTACTACTGTATTTAAATTGTAAGGTCTGCATTGGTGGTACATTCTATCCAACCACTACCTAATTCAGGTTCTGTTGACTTTTCCCACTTAGTACACCACCTAAAATTAATCTCAGAGGGTGGTATTCAGCTAAGTTGTACCAGGAAGTGCACCAGACAGCCAGACAGGGAGCACAGAAGAAATACCCGTCTGTAGGCCCTTTAAATACTGTAGTTCTCAAAAAGTTGTGGAGCCCAGAAGACATGGACTGGATGCAGAAGCTCAAAAGGCTTCCCTCCACCTTGATTCTTGGTCAGAACAAGGTGTTAACTCTGGTGCTGCCTTGGGGGTTCCTCTGCACGACCAGAACAGCATAATTCACCATCAAAATCTCTAACTTGTCTCTGTTCTGCTTCTGATTATTGGCCCCCATCCAATCTGTTCCTTTTTCTCAAGACACCTGTTCTGAACACATTGCGCAATGTAGTTCAGATAAAGCTCCACTGATTTCAATGAGAGAAGTGCAAACCCATCCTTACATTTTCATTCAAATCAGTGGGACTCAACTGCTGCAATCCTGTGCACATTTACCTGGCCACGAGTCTCACTTGGCCTAGCGGGAGTTACATCTGAGCAATCATAGATAGCATCATGTTGAAAAGGGGCTTACATTTGCTTAGATTTTGCCCATTGTGAGATCCTTAACATTCTGTGGAATAGGTAAAGTCAATCCCCAATGATACGGTAGGTTTTTTTTTTTTAGTTTACATTGGACCACTTTCTCCTGTGCTGAAATCCTATTTTAATTTGGGCTCTATTGTGAATTGCATGCATGCATCCACACCCCCACACACCACATATGGGTGAGGGTTTCATGTACTGTATTTTTCCATGTATAAGACGCCCCCTATTTTGGGGGGTTAAGAAAATGGGGGGAGATTGCCCCTGCATATAAGACTACCCTCCCTTTTTTAACATTATTTTTTAATTAAAAAAAACAACCCTAGTGTTATACACGGAAAAATATGGTATTTGTTTTCCCCTAATGCTCATTATGTTCTGAGTTTATGAACCACAAAGCAACCTCATGCCTTTCCTTCTGAAATGAAAAATAATCCTAACTTACAGAAACGGGTGAGGGAAATGTGTACTGGTCATAGACACGTCATTTGCAAATCTAGATATGTGTCTGCTGCTTCCCCGCTAATCATATGATCTCATAAAACTACAAAGTTCCCCACGGTTAGGTGCTGTCCCCAGAGAAGCAACAAGAACATCTAAGAGAATGGCTGCTTCTAGTGTTACCCTATGGTAAAGGTAAAGGTAAAGGGACCCCTGACCATTAGGTCCAGTCGTGACCGACTCTGGGGTTGCGGCGCTCATCTCGCTTTATCGGCCGAGGGAGCCGGCGTACAGCTTCCGGGTCATGTGGCCAGCATGACTAAGCCGCTTCTGGCGAACCAGAGCAGCACACCGAAACGCCATTTACCTTCCCGCCGGAGCAGTACCTATTTATCTACTTGCACTTCAACATTCTTTCAAACTGCTAGGTTGGCAGGAGCAGGGACCGAGCAATGGGAGCTCACCCCGTCGCGGGGATTCGAACCACCAATCTTCTGATTGGCAAGTGCTAGGCTCTGTGGTTTAACCCACAACGCCACCCGCATCCCTACCCTATGTTGAGTGTATAATGAATTGTTACCAGTGAGTAAAGCAATTGTATGGCTTCCTTTCCCCCCCAAAGTGAAGAAAAGTGAAAAAAAACTGGACAGTATATGGCTGTACCCAACTAACTTCCACAGACAGCGGACCCATTGAACTTAATGGACCTAAGTTAGACATGTCCATGAATTTCAGTGCATCCTGCTCTGACTATGACACGCAGTGGGTTTTTTCCACCAATGGGTACTCAAGGGTAGGTAGTACTGGCACCTCTTTTTGTTGTTGTTGTTAAAAAGTGTGGCACTTACTGTAATAACTTAATGGTGAGTACTGGCACCTCTTTTTGTAGGGGAAAAAAGCAGATGCACTGAAATTCATGGACATGTGGGTTGTATGACATTAGATACAACCCACAGTTTGTAAAACAATAAAAATAAAATGATTCAGTACTATGTATAAGACATCTAGGGCCACCTTGCCCACCATGCTTCACTCTTAGTGGCAGCTGCAGCAGTGGGCATCTTTGTGGGCAGGCACGGCAGCGGTGCACATGCCGAGGAGATACGGATCTGCTGCTCCTCTTGAACCGCCGTCTGAGGCAAGGGATTCACCTCGGCTATTGGGTGGGCCAGCACTGCTCCCAGGAGGTGCAAGTGTGCGGTGAAATTGTGACCTGGTTGTGCTTGGACAGACAGCAGACCAAGCAGTTACATGCCCTCTGTTACCCAGCTAAGAAGAGTTTGGACTTGATATCCCGCCTTTCACTCCCCTTAAGGAGTCTCAAAGTGGCTAACAATCTCCTTTCCTTTCCTCCCCCGCAACAAACACTCTGTGAGGTGTGTGAGGCTGAGAGACTTCAGAGAAGTGTGACTAGCCCAAGGTCACCCAGCAGCTGCATGTGGAGGAGTGGGGAAGCGAACCCAGTTCACCAGATTACGAGTCCACTGCTCTTAACCACTACACCACACTGGCTAATAGTTGTTTGTACTGACCCTTCAGTTCAACTGGTAGGGAACCTACCGTGGATGGTCAGAGCTGTAGCAGCTGAGCAACACTTGAAGGGTCATAGGTCTCCAGCCCTGTTGTGCCCAGTTTTGGTAAATCAGTTTAGCATGAATGAAAGGCCAGCGGAGGCATCAGCTCAGTGCTCAGTATAGAGAGCTTGCAAGGGTTTGTTAAAATGATGCAACAGCTGTTCCCTTGTGATTTTTTTCCAGTTAGGTTAACATCCTTCCACTACTGATTATCTGATTATATTTCCTGTTGGGAGGATGCAAAAAAGAAAAGAAAAGAAAAGAAATGTACCAGAGACTAATGTCTATATGTATGTTTTATAGCTCCCTTCGTCGGAGGATCGTAGGGCAGTTTACGGCATAAAAACACAAAAATTCATAATGACAAACAAAACATTACCCACTTTAAAAGGCCATTGATTGCTTAATTAGCCAAAAGCCTGGGAGAAGAGGGATGTTTTCGCCTGGCAGTTATCTGCTGCTGCTTGTCTCCCCTTCTTCTTTTTCTTCTGAGTGTCTGCTAACCCACATGTTTATAACAGCAAAAGTCGCACCATGGATGATTTAGCAAGGCAGAATGGGGTGAGTGTTTGTTTTAGAGAAGCACAGCAGCTGCATTTAAGAAAGTACGTATTGCCTAGGGAGATAATTGGTGCGATACTTGGTTACTAAATTGGGCCCACGCAGGGATTTCACCAAATGCAAATGAGACAATGCACAATACGTATGAGTCAATGTGTGTCCTCTATGCTTTCAATGTTCAGGGGTGGAAGGCGGCTGGTGATGGAGCTGACCTTTCAAAGCAACACATTTGAAAACCACATTGTTATGATCACCAGAAGTTCCTGAGGGGCTCTTCTGAGAGACAGGCTAGGACATTGCCTTGCTTAGATGTGTTGCTGCAGTGTGCAGCCTTTCTTGAGAGCCAGTGTGGTGTAGTGGTTAAGAGCGGTGGATTTGTAATCTGGGGAACCGGGTTCGCGTCTCCGCTCCTCCACATGCAGCTGCTGGGTGACCCTGGGCCAGTCACACTTCTCTGAAGTCTCTCAGCCTCACTCACCTCACAGAGTGTTTGTTGTGGGGGAGGAAGGGAAAGGAGAATGTTAGCCGCTTTGAGACTCCTTTGGGTAGTGATAAAGCGGGATATCAAATCCAAACTCTTCTTCTTCTTCTTTCTCTGCAGCAGACCTGGTTTCTTACAGGTCGTTGTTTGTTCTGTCTCACTTCTGGCAGTGGCTCTTTTGGAGCTTTAGACAGGTTCCCCTCCCCCCCCCCCCGCCCCCAGTCTTATCTGAAGATCCCAGGGAACTTTTTGCAGGAAACGCATATACCCTTCCACTGAAATGCAACCTTCTTCTCATAAATAAGGAGTTTTGTAAGGAAGGGAAGATTTCCTCTAGGGCAGCTGTGAGGAACCTTTGGTCCTCCAGATGTTCCTAAACTACAACTCCCATCAGCCCCAGCAAGATTCAGGGATCATGGAAGTTGTAGTTCGGCAACATATGGGGGGGGCAAAAGGTTCCCCACACCTGCTCTAGGGAATGCTAGGAATGAATTTTATTGTTCGTTTTTCAAATTGTGGGGCCAAATAATAGATGATGTGCAGGTATGTGAAACAAAACTTGGAAGGCTGGATTTAGGAGTGGGGAAAGAAAGTGCTTAGCATGCTCGTTTATGTGCAGGGGTTGGTTTGCAGCTGGGGAACATCACATCATGTGATCCCCCTCCTCTATCTGCAGTTGGGGTGATTCAGCTGGCAAAACCACATGGTGGGTTTGATGCACAGAGGATGTTGAAGGCAGTCTCCACATAGCGATTGTACTGCATAGAAAGACCCTCAAGCAGCTTAAACATAGCATGAGAAAAGCACACCTTTATCAGACCAAGGAAACATCTAGCAGCCTTCACACACCATTTCCAGCAATGACCAGCCTTTAGAGACCCCACAACTAGGGCATGAGGGCAACAGTCCTTCTTTGTTGTGTCTTCTCCACTGCATGACTGGTGTTCAGAGGGACTCTGTCTCTGAATATTTCACTTTTGTGGATAATGGCCATCTAACCCAAGCCTTCAGTGGATCTGTGTCATCTCCCTTTACATTCAGCAAAGGCAGTGACCACCGCCACATCTTATGGCAACCAATTCCTTAATTGGTGGGAAAGTCTCATTTTTGCTCTCCACCAAATCTACTAACAATCAGTTTCAATGGGTGATCCTGAACTCTAGTGCTGAGTGAGAGAATGCATTCTTTCTCCCTTTCTCCCTACCAATCCCTACAATTTTATAAAGCTCTATCCTATCTCTGCTTAGTCATCTTTTTCTCCACCATGGCAGTCACATTTGCCACAAAGAAATGGGCATTACAATTTTCACGGCAGAATCATAAAAGCATGAACAATAGAAAAACACCCTGGAGCCCTTGTGTACATGTGGAGGGGAACTATGATCCAGTCAGGGTTCCTGCGTACATGCATTTCTGGTAGTGTTCCTTTCATTCGTACTTCATGTATTCACTGTAGGAAACAGTGTGGACCTCTGGCGAACACAAGAGTTTCGCGAAGCATGGAAGTGCTTTGAGATTGATGTAAAGCTGTCCATTGAATGCCTAAAGCTTAGCTCATGAGAATAATGTAATTTCACCCATGCATATGTGATTACTGTGCCCCCACAATTCTAATTTCTCAATAAGTATTTATAGTCTCCTACACATCCCAGGTGGAATACAAGCAAAAGATTTCAAGCAAGTGACCCAAACAGGAACAAAATCTCCCTTAATGTTTGACATGAGTAGCCTCCAAGAATGACTTCTGCTTGCTTATTGATAGCACCCTGTTTTAAATACAGCAACTAGTTGAATTATAAGAGAGCAAGACTCATAGCTGTGTAAATTAGGACTGGATGATTGGCCAAGGCAGTTCTGAAATATACCAGCAGCTGAATTTTGCATCAGTGCGTAAGAATATAAAAGGCCAAAGACCCATCTAGTCCGGCTTCCTGGTCTCACAGTAGCCAACCAGATGTCTCTTGGGAAACCCAAAAGCAAGACCTGAATACAGCAGCACTCTCCCCAGTTGTGATTCCCAGCAGTTGGTATTCAGATGCAACACTGGGAAGTTTACCAGTTCAGTGCGAATCCATCAACCATGGATTCTAAAAGAATACCACTTCCCTCTTTGACCCAAGAAACCACAGTGGTCTCCTTGAAGTCCTCATTCACCAAACCATCCCACATGAATCCTTAGAACCTTTACTCATCCGTGCTTTCCCATGCCAGTTGGAAGAGTTGCAACCTTCAAATCAGTCTGGTTCAAGCAACTTAAATCAGCCCAAACATGTCAGATACACTGAAAGGGAGAGCAAGCAAACACAAGGAATCAAATGCAACAGTTAATATAGTTTGTTGTGGCCAGAGGGGGGGGGGGGGCTTTTTTTTAGGCTTGTTTGCAGACATGGGAATCCCCTAGGTTGGTATGCAGCAATTTGCAAATTAGTTCAGGCAGTTTCATTTTTTTTAATGACAAATCAGCCTTTTAAAATACTCTCATTTTGAAACTAGAAAGACTGCTAATATAAGTGGCTGCTGGAAATTCCCCTTTTTCAGATACTCTAATTTACCGTGGTTACTTGTTGCACTGGTTTCACTACAAAAACAAATCACTTATTAACATGATCTGCTCTGGTAAAAAAATTAAATGGGCTTCTTTCTGGTGTTTCTTTCCAACATACTGCATTTCTTTAAAACATTGTGAGCAAAGTTAAGCACTATTAAGCCCCATTGATTACAGTGGAAAGCATGCCGGCCTGTGAATCGCTTGACTTTTGAAGTTAATGAAACTTAAAAGTACTTAACTTTGACCAGATCATAGCCTTAAAAACAACAACAGTAATAATGCTATAATAATGAACGCGTGTTAAAGTACAAAGTGCAATGTGAAACTGGGGCAGGTTTAAAATGCATCACCTTAGCATATGGCAAATGTGTTTATTGAATAAAAACACATCCATCTGGACGTGCCTGTTGTCAGCCAGTTGCTGCCTGTTACCACCCACTGTTTACTCAGAAACACTCGCCCTAGTTCCTGACCCAAATCGTAAATCCAGGTTAAACAGATACATCTTCTGGCTCTTTCTCCTGTGGGTGCAAAAATCAGCTTGGTGTCATACCTTCAAACCAGACTTTGGTTTTAAATTAGCTAAGCAACCCAAACACCTTAGCATTAAAGCAACATCTTTTTAAACATTCAAGGCAGATACATTATCTCAGTTATGTTCAGTTAAGATGATGATAATAGTGATGATGCTGGATGCTGATGGTGCTGCTGCTGCTGATATAATCCTTCCCACATTGATGCAGGTTCTGAGTTTGAGTTAAAAACCTGCCCAAGACCACCCAGTTAAGTTCATGTGGCTGGAATGAAAATTGAGGTAGCGATTTATGGACTCACTTGGGATGGGCAACTAAAGACCTACCTGATGTCATACCCCCCTGCTGCCCAACAACCAGAAGTCCCTTGCATAGCTCATGATCCAGTGTCACACATGTCATTCTGCACCTCAGCCGATTATTTTTTAGAGTATAAGACATGGGCAAAGGGCTTTTCAATCCCCTTCCCCAGTGGTTCCATCAGAGTCCTTCCTTTACACACCTTTGCCTTTGTGCAAGCAAAGACCCAAAACATTGGTGGGAAGTTGAGGTACCTAAAGGAAGAGCTCTTCCAGGTCTCTGCTGGTGTCCACACTGGTCAAAGTGTCCTTTGGAACATAGGAGACTGTCGTCTATATGGACTCCTTGTTCTGTATAAATACCACCATGGCTATCTAACCTGCTACCCTCCAGATGTTCTGGAGTACAATTCCCACCATCCGTTGTTTCTCAATCTTGGGTCTCCAGCTGCTGTTGAGTTACGACTCCCACCAGTGGTCAGGGATGATGGGAGCTGTAGTCCAACAGCAACTGGAGATCCAAGATTAGGAAACCCTGCCAGTGACCATGCTGGCTGCAGATGACGACAGTTGTGGTCCAAAATATCTGGAAGCATTGGCTACAGCATGGACACTACAATCCCTCTTAATGTTTCAGATTTTGGGAGTTCATCTGTGCCAGCAGCCAATGAGGCTGCTCCTTGGCCTACTTCATTTCAAATATGGCTTCTGTTTAAAATCTGTTGCTGGCCAGAGGCTCTTAGGAACTGTGCAACTCCTGCTCCCGTGTGCGTTCTTATTAGTCTATATAAAATCATAAAGCACAAATGAGCATTCTTAGCAGCCTGTGAAGTAACTTAGTGGTCAGATTAACGGAACTGTAGATAACAGCAATGATCCAAAGATTTGCATGTATGATTGCTGACAGTTGCATCTTTGGGAAAGGAGGCAGGAGGCTTAATTCAACATATACCACCAAATTAATTAGCTGTTCTCAAGACTAACAAAGTTGGTGATCTGCCTGGCATTCCATACGCATTTTGCCTGTTCTGTAAACACAAATGGGGGAGGCATCATCTAGTCCTTTGCCTCAAGCAGCAAAACATCTTGGACTAACCCCGCACTCCTGAAGAGGACATACAAAGATCTATGCATCCTGATAAATACTGTACCTATTTTCAACAGGTGGTTACATGAAAATACGTTTCCATTTGGCCAGGAAGGTGAAAAGAGTTATGCTGATGCCCTCAGTGGAACTGTGTCACATTTTAGAAATTCTAGAACAGTATCCCCTTCCCTTCAGCTTTTCATTTGCAACATGCAAAGCAAGTGATGAATTTAACTTTCAGAGTTCCAGTCCGCAGTAGCTTTTCCCCCTGGTGCTGCTGCTTCTGTCTGGCAAAAGCACTTGATTCACATGATACATGCCCCAGCCTGCAGTGATGCTATCACTTTTTCTTCTGAAATTTCTCAGACTGCTGTTAAATTTGCTGCATACTTGAGCTGTTGATCTCCATGTGATCTAGCCACCTGCGAATACTGCTGTTTTCAGTGGGGGGTGGGTTTGATTCTGCAGAACTCCTGTTTAGCTTCCGTGGCATAGTTATCCCAAACTATCCTATGGCAACCTTTAAGGTAATACAGTGGTGCCTCGCAAGACGAAAATAATCCGTTCCGCGAGTCTCTTCGTCTAGCGGTTTTTTTCGTCTTGCGAAGCAACCCTATTAGCGGCTTAGCGGATTAGCGCTATTAGCGGTTTAGCGGCTATTAAAGGCTATTAGCGGCTTAGCGGCTTAGAAAAAGGGGGGAGGAGCGAAAAAAATCGCAAGACTCGCAAGACGTTTTCATCTTGCGAAGCAAGCCCATAGGGAAATTCATCTTGCGAAGCGCATCGAAAAACGGAAAACCCTTTCGTCTAGCGGGTTTTTCGTCTTGCAAGGCATTCGTCTTGCGGGGCACCACTGTACTGCGGCTTGAGCTTTTGTAGGCACCAGATGAAAAGAAAAGAAAAGAAAAGTTTTTCCTAGAGTTATCCAGTTGTGTCTTGTGAAACCATTATGATTCTTTGCTTCCCTCGCTTTCCTATCTCTATGGAAAATGTTTCAGACATGCATGGCTTTTAATGGGCAGAAATCTTTATCCAGTCTCCCAAACCGAATCTAAATTTATTGTCCATGGATGTTGTTTTCTGTCTCTACAGGTGCTTGCAGTGCAGACAGTGATATAATCATCTTTATGAATGGTTAATTAGCTGCAAAGAATGAGTGTAATGTTTTGCATTTTGCTTCCATGATTAATGCCGAATGGAGGGGGAAAGACTTGGCAGAACAAACACATCTTTTGTTGTAAGTTGTGCAGAACAATGCTGCCAGGCAGATCATTTTTTCCCCTCCTTTTAAGGTATCCGCTGTTATTCCTTGTCTAAATTAGATTCTGAAGTGCTTCCATTATATCGCTGCCCATCTGAGTTCACAAATAGCTTTCTGTCCTTGTGAAATACGAAACACATTAGTTAATTGAATGGAATGCTTGATAGCGGACTGCAAAGAACAAACTTGGCATTATAATAAATTCGCAGCGAGCATCAGAAACCTGAGAATCGCCTTGTTGAATCAGACTAAGGTCCTTGCAGTCCAGGGATGCGTAAACTGTGGCTCTCCAAAAGCTGGGCTCTTAATTCCATCAGCCCCAGACAACGTAGCCAGTAGAGAGGATGGGAATTTAGGGACCATAGGTTTCCATTCCTGATGTATGCCAATGTTCTGTTTCCACAGCAATACAAACACAACACGTGGGCTAATAGTTAGCAGGAAATATATAATAGAATAATGATATCATTCAAATTACTCTATCTAGTGAGCACTGATCCTTAGCATGAATCTTACTTACATATTCTGTTGCAAAATATTGGCTGATGAAGACTATTATGAAACAGTAGTATCATTCCGGAGACACTGTCCTTTTGAGGCTTTTGAGACGTCTTCCTTTGAAACTTTTGAAAAACTATTGAGAGACTTTACTTTTGAAACTTTTGAGACGTCTTCGGTTGAGACTTTTGAAAGACTATTGTGAGACTGTCCTGTTTTGAACACACAGCTTGACGGTCCTCGCTTTGTTGTTGTTGTTGTTGTTGTTTAGTCGTTTAGTCGTGTCCGACTCTTCGTGACCCCCATGGACCAGAGCACGCCAGGCACTCCTGTCTTCCACTGCCTCCCACAGTTTGGTCAAACTCATGCTGGTAGCTTTGGGAATACTGTCCAACCATCTTGTCCTCTTTCGTCTCCTTCTCCTTGTGCCCTCAATCGCTACTACTCTTGTTATATTGTATATATAAACTTTGATTGGCTTGCTCCTATACAGTGGTACCTCAGGTTACATACGCTTCAGTTTACATACGCTTCAGGTTACAGACTCTGCTACCCCAGAAATAGTGCTTCAGGTTAAGAACTTTGCTTCAGGATGAGAACAGAAATCGTGCTCTGGCGGCGTGGCAGCAGCAGGAGGCCCCATTAACTAAAGTGGTGCTTCAAGTTAAGAACAGTTTCAGGTTAAGTACGGACCTCTGGAACGAATTAAGTACTTAACCTGAGGTACCACTGTAATTTGAATGATAACATTATTCTATTATATATTTTCTACTAACTATTAGCCTACGTGTTGTGTTTGCATTGTTGTGATTAGTACTTATTGCAACACAGCGGTTTGTTTTTGGTTCAGTATTCTGTTTTCAACAGTGGCCAACGAAAGAGAGTAGTAATAATAAAATGCAGACTACCTCTCAAGGCTGGAGCAGAGGTGACGTGGGTGGGAGATCTAGCTGCAGAATGGAACTCCTGAATCTTGTCTGTTTTCTGTATTTTATATAAACCTGCACACAAAATAACCCCTTTTGAAAATAGCCCCCCAGCCCCAGAAACACTTGATCAAAATTTGCTTTTCTCCTGGGCCTGACTTAGATCACAAGACTCCAGCTGGCCTTTTCTGAGATACACATCCAGGTATGTGTTTGTCTTTATATATAGTATACAATATATATTGTGTACTATAGAAATCAATGCAGTGGATTAGTGCCCATTATAAATTACGCATTCAGAAGAGAGAGAGAGAGAACGAGAACAAGGTACTAAGGTTAAATATAAAGGAATTAGCTATGCAGACTTGAAGCACTTAGTGCGTGAAATCATCTTGATGGATGGCTCGAAATTGTAAAGTTGTGTTTGTTCATGTAGTACAGAAACCGCATCTGACACTATGTTGATATACATGCCATATATCTATTTCTTTAATTGCTGGGTTTTGAACTATTCTTGGTTCTTTGTGTCTCGCCTTCTTTTTGATCTGATATCTAGTATTAATCATTTATTCACGGTGGTAGAAGCCAGACAAATGAGATAAATTATGCCGTGTTCTCTCGACAGGATAATTAAAGTCAACTGAAAGATCACAATGGCAGGTTTAGATAATATTATATGTATCCACCCCTGATTTGTCTCGCCAGGGACCCTATTTCACAGTATTAAGCACAGCTAGCCTTTTTTGTCCAGCTTTGTAAAGGCCCAGTAGGGGGACACATGGTTAGAAAAGAGGAAATTCATCAACGAAAAAAGAGGGCATGGGTTGGCATAACATTTAAATATGAGGAATATCCTCCATAAAGTATAATTGGCCATCCATTAAGAGTCCAGGAGTCAGCAAACTTTTTCAGCAGAAGGCCGGTCCACTGTCCCTCAGACCTTGTGGGGGGGCGGACTATATTTTGAAAATAAAAATAAAAATGAACGAATTCCTATGCCCCACAAATAACCCAGAGATGCATTTTAAATAAAAGTACAAGGATACAGAATAGTTTTGTGTTTTTGGATTTGTGCAACAGCACCTAGCTGAACCTTTTCCACCTGTCTCCTCTGGTACAACCATAAGGAGAAGATCAGAAGCATCAAATTCCATTTTTAGCTAATCCCAGTTTACCATTTTGTCTGAACATGGTAAACTGTGGTTAGGTTTAACGGGGGTTTACCCAAAGAAGCCAGGATCAGAAACCAGGACTTGAAGTTGGCTTATTTAGATGAACTGTGGTTAAAACTAACATACAAACTGACAAAGTGTAGTTAGTTGAAAATGGAAGCAAATGCTTCCAAACCCATCATTGCAGGGGGTTGGACTCGATGACCCTTGGTGTCCCTTTCAACTCTACAGTTCTATGATTCTGTGGCTGCACCAGAGGATGAAAAGATAAGGGAAGCACCAAAACCCATGGCTTCTTCGTGTTGCACTGTACTATGGTTTTCTGTTACGTCTGAATGCAGACAGAAGCTGCTTTCAGATTTCCTCTGCTAGATTGGAGTGCTGGTGTTAAAAAAGGCACACACACAAAAATAGAGGAAAAACTCAATAGATTTCACTGTATGAAAGACTAGTGAGCAAATACGGAGGTACAATCTGTATTGTTCCTGACCAACAAAGGCAGAGGCAGAGCTCATAGCTCACTTCTGCAAATCAGTCTTCACTCATCTTTGAGAGCATCCATCCAGCTGTCATAACCAGTGCAAGATGGAGATTAACCAATTCAAGGTGCTGATGAATGATTGGAAATATTTTAATAACAAACTGAAACTTCTCATTTTCCATGTTTATTGTACTCTGACTTTACAGGGTATTTACTTAGAAGATTTATATTCTGTCTTTTGATCCTCAAGGAGCGGCAGGAAGTGACCACAATGTGGTCAGTATGTTGCATAGGAGCCAACCTCTAGGTTGAGGGGGCCAGGCCCCCACAAATATTGACAGGCCTTCTCAGTGCTTTTTTGTGGGGGGACGCAGGGGTACGCATACCCCTAAACATTTTATGAATCTAAGTTTGGCCTTATTGAGGGGTAGTATTTCAATATGAGTAGGAAAATGAGAGTACCACTAAACATTTTTTAAGAAAGAAAGCACTGGGCATTCTCATTCAAATGGTGTGTGTGCACTGCGTCATGTGATCAGTTATGCAGAGTGGGGTTTACCTGGGTCCCCACAATACAGTGGTACCTCTCAGGTTAAGTACTTAATTCGTTCTGGAGGGCTGCTCTTAACCTGAAACTGTTCTTAACCCGAGGTACCACTTTAGCTAATGGGGCCTCCCGCTGCCGCCGCGCCACCGACGCACAATTTCTGTTCTCATCCTGAGGTAAAGTTCTTAACCCGAGGTACTACTTCCAGGTTAGCGGAGTCTGTAACCCGAAGTGTTTGTAACCCGAAGTACCACTGTATTTTATTCAAGTTGGCCCTCCTGGTATGTTGCCTGGCTGACAGGGCAGGATTTGCTCCACCTTTCTAGCAAACAATTTTTTACAAATGCTGCTTTGCATTTAACTTACTTAATTATTCAGCACATCTCTTGCTGTTCCTTTGCATCCATTTGAGAAGAGTCAAATGCTTCTCTCCCAATCACACCTTTACCTGGAGCTAGAAAATCATAATCATAACCCAGAACAGCAAAGTAGGTCAGGAGGGCTCTGTCTCTTACCATCCCTTTGGAGTCTGGTTCTGGGGAAATTGTGAAACATGACCTCTAGAGGCTTTCCAGAGGCACAGTTAGAACAGGGGTCCCCAAACTAAGGCCCACAGGCCAGATAAGACCCAAGGGACTCGTTTATCTGGCCCACGGCGACCCCTACCACCCGCTCTTACCGGCGCTGTGCGGCTGCCCACTTTCAGGTCTGAGGAGCACCGGAAATAGCTTGTGTGTATGCACGTTATTTCCTGTGCACATCCGGGTCGGAGGAGGCCCATGCACATGCACACAAGCTGTTTCCAGTGCTCCTCCGAGCCGGAAGTGCGCTGGAAATAGCGTGTGCGCACGCGATCCCCCGCCATGCAATTGGCGCTGGAGAAACCGGCCCAAGGCACGGTAAGTTTGCTGAGCCCTGAGTTAGAACTTGGGTAGGCAGACTAAGGCCAGGGGGCCTTAGTTTCTAGCCCAATCGCCTTCTAAATCTGGCCTGCGGACGGTCCGGGAATCAGCATGTTTTTACATGAGTAGAATGTGTCCTTTTATTTAAAATGCATCTCTGGGTTATTTATGGGGCATAGGAATCCGTTCATCCCCCCCCCAAAAAAATATAGTCCAGCCCCCCCACAAGGTCTGAGGGATGGTGGACCGGCCCACAGCTGAAAAAGGTTGCTGACCCCTGAGTTAGAACGTACAGGCATCTGGAAGTGAATCCACAAAGAGGTGAGCTCTAATCTGCTCTGTTCCTAAGCGGCAGCTGGGGAAAGATAAATCAGGGTTTCAAATTACCCTTTCCAATTAGGTTGGCACATAAGGCAAACCACAGGTTACAAGGTTAAGCAGGTACAGAACAGGCAAGATTATGTGGCTAAGTGCTAGCTCAGACAGAGCTCCAACAAGCGCCACACCCTCTGTACTTTCTTTTTGAAGTTCAGGGTAGGCAACAGCTATTTGCATAGCAAGCGTCTGGAATCCTGGGCAATCAGGTGCGCACTCCTTCACGTGCAGGGGTTTGTTTGTGCCACCACTTGGAGATGAGGGTGGAGTGAGAGCCAGCTTGCTATCAGACATGCTGCACTAAATAATAAGCGCTTATTTAGGTCTTGCCTGTTGGGGAAGGCTCTTTGGTGACAGGAGGTACCTCTGGAATTCCACCCCACGGGGTCCTTCCCTAGGATCAGGAAAATAAAAACATCTTCAGCTGATGCCAGAAGGACAACAGGGTTAATGCCAGGTAGGCCTCTTTGAGGGAAGGAATTCCACAAATGGGGCGCCACTACTGAGAAGGCACTGTCTCTGATCACCTCACCTAACCTCATCTCAGATGGGAGGGTCACATGGAAGAGAGTTTCTGAAGAGGACCTCTGCGCATCTGTAGGTTAGTACAGGAGCAGGCATCCTACAGGTACCTGGGTCCTAAGCCATATAGGACTTTAAACAGAAGCATCAGCTCATTGAATTTTGCTGGATCATGAGTGATAGGTTCCTACTGACATGGGTGTCTGCCTTATTATTCCTAGTTGGATCTGTGGATCCTTGCAACTCAGTATTGTCTCCATTGACTGGCAATGGCTTTTCAGAGTTTCATACAGGATCTTTCCCAAGCCCTACTTTGGAAAATGCCAGGCACTGAACCTGGGACCGTTTGCAAGCTAAGGACATGCTCTATGACCACTGAGCCTGAAGGAAGCACCACAGAACAAATATTCTGGCTGCAATCTTAAATTTGCTCACAAGGGCGTAGGCCTCTTTGAATTCAGCGGGACTTGCTCCTGGTTGCTTAGGGTAGCACTGTCAAATGCTCGTGTTCACGTACATGCAATTACTACTTTTTGTTCTTGTTAATTTAGTCTGTTTTCCAGCTACATTAATTAATCAGAATGAAGCCTGTCTAAAGCTTACAGGGTTGTGGTTGGCTGATTGTGCTTCTTCTTCTTGTTGTTGTTGTTTTAAGAAGCAAAGGATAACAAATGTCTTTGAAGTGAAACTAAAATTGCATTTGTAGGCTTAAAACCTGCATACAACCAATCCAAATAGCAAGGTGTGTGGAGGTATCGCTGTGCCTGATGCAATAGCCTGGTCATTCAGCTGTTTCACTCCAGGCTATATAATTGTCAGAACAAATTTGGGGGATGCTCACGAGCCAAGTGAGCAACTTTGCTTTTCCACAGAGGTTGCACCAGTAACTTGGCAGGATTTGATGTTAAAAGATGTAAGATTAAAAATGCATTTGCCCCCTTGAAGCCAAAGGAGCAGCACAGGCCACAAGCTAAATAATTAAATGGTAAAGCTTCAGATGTAGATTGTGCCGGTTTTTAAGGGGTGGGGAGAATAGGAAGGATGAATATATTAATAATGAGCACGTATTTAGTTCATATGATATTTATATAGTTCTATAGAGCATCCAAAGCACTTCACATACATTTCTCACAATCCTCAGAATGTTGTTGTTGTTGTAGATTAGGCTCAGAGATGGTGACTGGCCCAAGGTTATCCAGTGAGCTTCGTGGCTGAACCCTGGTCTCCCAGGTCAATGTCCAACACCTTAACTTTTACACCACACTATGAATTAGGTTGAGGGACGCGGGTGGCGCTGTGGGTTAAACTACAGAGCCTAGGACTTGCCGATCAGAAGGTCGGTGGTTCGAATCCCTGCAGTGGGGTGAGCTCCCGTTGCTCGGTCCCTGCTCCTGCCCACCTAGCAGTTCGAAAGCACGTCAAAGTGCAAGTAGATAAATAGGTACCGCTCCAGTGGGAAGGTAAACGGCATTTCCGTGCGCTGCTCTGGTTCGCCAGAAACAGCTTAGTCATGCTGGCCACATGACCCGGAAGCTGTACGCCGGCTCCCTCGGCCAGTAAAGTGAGATGAGCGCCGCAACCCCAGAGTCGGCCATGACTGGACCTAATGGTTAGGGGTCCCTTTACCTTTGTGAATTAGGTTGATGCTTTTATCCCCATATTACAGAAGAGAGGTGGGGAATGCTGAGGCCAAGAGATAGTGGCTAGCAAATTCTTCATAGCTCCTAAGATGATACGTTTATATTCCTGCATTGCCGGAGGTTGGACTACATGATGCTTGGGGTCCCTTCCAACTCTACTATTCTATGATTCTATGAACCAGGGGTTTTCTAGGTTGCACTGTCAGCATGCTCCGTAAGGTACCATGCCTAGCATATAACATACCACAGCTTCAGAAAATTTGGAAATACATAATACAAAAAATACAATATGCCCTACAATATATATTTACAACCAACCAACCAACCAACCAACCAACCAACCTTCTTAGTGTTTAAGTTAGCAGAGGACAGGCTATTACAGTGGTACCTTGGGTTACATACGCTTCAGGTTACATACGCTTCAGGTTACAGACTCCGCTAACCCAGAAATTGTACCTCGGGTTAAGAACTTTGCTTCAGGATGAGAACAGAAATCATGCTCCGGCAGCACAGCGGCAGCAGGAGGCCCCATTAGCTAAAGTGGTGCTTCAGGTTAAGAACAGACCTCCGGAACGAATTAAGTACGTAATCCGAGGTATCACTGTATAGAAGAAATGAATATATCAGTGACAAACCTTCAAGAGTGGGTAGTTGCAGAGCTCCTAAAGTGATCTCTGGAATGGTCTTGGTTGTCATCATTACAGAGTCAGGTGATATATTTCCAAGGCAGAGATACAAGTTTTATGGTTCAACTTCCGCAGGCAACAACAGAGGAGAAGCAGGATATTCTGGACCACAGTCTCAAAGCTATTTGTGGGTTGGCCTATTGCTCAAGAGTGTTGCGGGATGGGTTGAAGTTGTCTCTTTCACAAGGCAACTCACATCAGAGTACAAGAGGAGAAAACATTTAACCGGAGCAGCGCAGAGAATCAAGAGGCAGAGAATGCAAGGCGGGAGTTTCATGCTGCTCAGCTAATAATTCATTCCTGCTCAGACTGTTTCTGTTCCACACTGTCCATATTGTTAGTGCTGGCTCAGAGTCCCAGTTTCAGCAATTTCAGATGAAGAACCAAAAAAAGAGCCACTGATTTCTTTTGCATTGATTTTGTATTCCTTCTCTTTTTGTTTTAATCAAACCTTATTCTGTGCCTGCAGATCACAAACCATTCGTTAGTTGAGTAGGGATGGCACTTAAATTTTAATTATGTGTGCCCAGTTGTTGGAATGAGCAGAATCCGGAGCAGAATATATTTTGAAAATATATTGTAGGACAGTTGTGTCTTAATTGCAATAGCTTTACAAAATAAAAAGCCCAAAAGCTTTAATATTGCAGATGTGAGATGTAATAAATAGAAAGCTGGAAAGATGCTTAAAAAGAAGCGTCTTCTGTTTTAAGTAGAGTATTCCAAAAATTATTTGCATGGGCACGCCACTAGTCCCCATGAAGGTGGCTTGCAAAGGTTTTATTTTCTTCTCTGCAGTTGAAGCCATTGGCTTGATATAAATACTGGATGTAGTCAATGAATATTTTCCCTTTTCTGTAGAAACAGCCTACTGGTAGCAACATCGAATCCAATCTGCCTTTGGGGCATGTGATGTTATGGATGCTTTCAGTCCCTAATTCTCAAATTGCTTTGTAAATTAAATCATTTTATGATGGTCTAAAAGTACTAGATACTGACACTAGGAGTGTATATATTCTGTGTTTGGTCAACAGAATGCAGGAAAGGCTCTCACACTTCACCTGCATTTCCTCATCTGGAAAAAAAGAAACCAAACAAACACTACATGAGACATTACTTTTTCTCCAATACCTTCCATTGGCTGGGGCACAAAATCCTCCCAGTGTTAAACATCAATAGATTTATTGGGTATGTAATATGTCCTGACCTCTTTTTTGCTTTATGAAAGAAAACTCTGTGTGGGGTACATTAATCTGCTTCCCTGGATTAGGTTATTGGTTTTTTTCTTTTGTCATCCCCCCCACCTTTTTTTCTTACCCCAATACTTTACATTGGGACGCAGGTGGTGCTGTGGGTTAAACCACAGAGCCTAGGGCTTGCCGATCAGAAGGTCGGTGGTTCGAATCCCCGCAACGGGGTGAGCTCCCGTTGCTCGGTCCTAGCTGCTGCCAACCTAGCAGTTTGAAAGCACATCAAAGTGCAAGTAAATAAATAGGTACCGCTCCGGTGGGAAGGTAAATGGCGTTTCCGTGTGCTGCTCTGGTCTTCTAGAAGCGGCTTAGTCATGCTGGCCACATGACCTGGAAGCTGTACACTGGCTCCCTTGGCCAATAAAGCGAGATGAGCGCCGCAACCCCAGAGTCGTCCGTGACTGGACCTAATGGTCAGGGGTCCCTTTACCTTTACATTACATTACCCCAATGGCAAAAGGTAATACATCTCTTAGGATGTTTTACATCCTGGGCTCTTTTTTGCTTCCAGAAAGAAAACTTAAAATGGTAAGTGGTTGAAATTTGATAGCCTTGTGTTACTACTGCGCAGGTGACAAAATGTCCTGGAAGGACTATGCTGTGGGTCTTTTCCTGTGTAAGGTCTGCGACGAAACATGCGCCTGGGGTAAAACTTTGCCCCAGGGTTAATGCTGATTTCACCAAAGCGAATTTTCATCCTCAGACGACCATGATTAACTGTTGGTTTTGTAACACCACTGGCAGCTGCTACGCCGGTGTCAGATGCATAGCCTTATTCCCCGAGTTGGCTTGTCAAAGAATGGAGACAAAAAGAAAAAAAGCAACCCCCACAGGAGCTGTCTTTTGGGTTATTGCAAAACAGTGTGTAAGTGAATTAAGTCGGAGACGCCAAGACTAATTGCTATAACGTTTCCCAGGCGGGCCTAAGCTTAGCAAGCCCCAGAATGGAGCGGGTGTTCCCAGACTGCCATATAAATAGCCCCGACTCTTAATCAAGGGAAAGTATTTCAGACCCTGCAGACATTCCCTGCCGGTCTTGCAACCCCAGAGCCTTCCAGCATTGCTCCCAAGGAACAAGGGCAGCAGGAGTTCTCTCTTGTCAATCGACCAGAGGCTTCAGATGTTTCCCAGTCTATGACTTCAGCTTCCACCATGCTGGTAATTTCTGATAGCTCCTAGGCAACATGGAGTTAGTGGGGCAAAACACTGAAATAACATTGGTGTAGCTCTGCTATGGCCCTCCTGTTAACCTCTGAATGCAGGCAAGGAGGTAGAAGCTGAAAGGCTGGAAGCTCATGGCTGAGGTCACATTTCAAGTGGAGCTGGCCTGCCTCACAAAGGCCAGAGTAAGGCTGGAACCCATGGCTCTTGGTTCGTAATGCAGTTCCGCTAGAAGGAAAGACAGGAAGCATGAAGACACAGCTACGCATGTTGGCTGTGTGTGTGTGTTTGATGCATAAAATGATGCACATGTTCTCAGCTCCTTTGTTCTAACAATGTAGAATTTGCCAAAAGGTACTTGACTATGGCAGTGCCCTGCCAAAAAGCTATCTCCTTGCAGCAGTGCTCCAGATGTGTCACCCCACTTGGTGGGGTGGTACCCCAAGTGGTAATGAAGTTTCAGCTGTTTAAAATGTACTGTGTTGGGGTAGGGGGTAGAAGGATCTGTCAATTTCAGCCTTCTCAGGTTCTCATTTCCCTAAGCTTAAATTCAGTTCTGCACATTTCTGCAATAATCTCTGATTTAAAAAAAAATAAATCCCGTTAAATTTATTCAGTGTTTTAGTGTATTATTATTATTATTGGCATGCCACCCTTTATCTGTACATCTCAGGGCAGTTTATCCTAATAAACACATTTTGTATGCACTTTTGACTATCGTACACATTTTCTGCAAGCAATTTCTCCTGATCAAATGCATTTTGGTGTGGTAATTTTCATTGATAGATGCATTTTCTGTGGTTGGCAAATGTGTACAATTTCCTCCTAACATAGGCATTTTTGTAAACCTTGTTTGGTTGGAGAACTGCAATCACAACATTTGGATGAGTGCAAAATTCAAAGACTGGATTTCACTCTCTCACCTCTGTCATAGAACACAGAATTGTAGAGTTGGAAGGAACCACGTCCAAACCCCTGCAAACTTTCATCCAACGTGGGGCCTGAACCCTCGACCCTGAGATAAATGGTCTTATGCTTTACCTACTGAGCTATCCCTCAGGTGTGTTTCAGTTTGTTGTTTTGGAAAGTGCAAACCTGATACATTCAGCTGAACTGAATCTAATTTCTCCCCTATCCCTAGTGTGGAATAACAAAGCGTGAAAGCATTTGTTGGTTGCCACCATATGAAGCCTGTAAGGTTTTAATTAAGCCCAGAGGAGACAGAGACAGACAGTTGCTCAACACTGGAACAGCTTGTCTTTGGAGGAGAGGTGTATCCTCCTTTATCAGAAGTATTTAACCCAGAGATAGATGACTATCAAGGAATCTATACTTGGATTTCTTTGCATGTCCTGATTTGAACAGAGGGTTGTGTTAGGTGACTTCTGAGATCCCTTCCAAATGTAGAATTCCATGATTCTATGGAAGTTTTGCTTTGCATCAACCAGATAGTTAAAAATTGCCAATTGTAGATCCCAACCATAAGGAACTTCGCCTGTCTCCTCTTGATATTAATATCCTGGTTTTCTGCCGAGGGGTATAATCTCAGGAGGTCTAAACCATCTTTTTCTTCTTCTTCCGAATGCATCAATCAGCCACATCAGTGACATTCTAAATATCTGGACCAATATTTAATTAAAAAGATGGATTGCATCAAAATGCAGTTGTAAACAGAAACTACTTTGTTGCTTTGATGTTTTGGCAGCATCCAACAGAACAACAACAACAACAAAGGCCTGTTTACTGAATTTCATTGCCCCAATGTATGTGAACTGCAAAGCTGCCAGTTCAAAATCTGACCTATAAAGCAGGCACTGATATTAAGTAGAGCTACTTACCCTGTTCTATGGAGCCGCAACATTTTGAAAAAAGGACTTTCAAAAATCCTTTAAAGACAAGGAACATGTGTGCATACATACTTGGTACATTTACCGTGTGCGTGTGTGTGTGCGTGCCTCACTTACTTTCAAAGTGGACAGTGCCCAAAACGCCCCCACTCCTTTCATGGTCTCCCAAGACAGACACATGCCAACGAGTAATTGAGGTGTTGGCACCCAGAGAAACTGAGGTGTGACTCAAATCAGTTCTCTGTGAATATCAGAATTATGAGACACCAGAGCAAGCACAACACAATGTCAGGCAGTTGGATCCTAATTGACACAAAGTCTGAGGCAAATATTCGCCTTAAAAATGTACACATACATACAATGTTATTTTTAAAGCAACACTTGGGTCCCAGTACAAGTGTGTCGTTTTCAGGGTGTCACGTTACCAAGGTTTTGGTCCATAAAGGCAGCGGCCTACTAAGCTAGCTTTCCCTCCTCGCAAAAGCATTTCTGAACTCAGTTACTATTTGAGGGGAGATCACGTGGGCCTGCTGCTCATATTGTTTATTTTTTGCTTCTAAAATGGCGTAACTGCATCTCAGTGATAGGGACCACACTTGGCAGAAGGTGTCCTGCTCAGTTTTCTAGGTCTCCAATTTAAAGCATCTCTAGTAGCAAAGATTTCTGCAGGGCCGTGGAGAGCAATTGCCAGTCAGGATAGGTGGGGGGAAGTGGCATAGATGTAATTATTATTATTATTATTATTATTATTATTATTATTATTATTATTATTATTATTTGCTGCCCATCAGACTGGGTTGCCCCAGCCACTCTGGGCAGCTCCCAACAAAAAAAATAGTAAAAACATAATACATTACACACTGAAAACTTCATGGCCCATTCAAAACTACAGCTCTGTAGAACAAAACAAATCAAAAAGGAACAAGACCATGCAACATCTGAAGTGCAGTTACACACAATCAGAGATTCTTATTTTTTATAATTAGGCTTCTATACAAAATTATGGAGGGAAGTGGAAGGAGACATAAGCTGTTATCCTGTCACTCACAACTAGTTCTGCCTTATTATGAAGTGAGCTAGAACCACGTCACATGAGTTTCCTCAAAAGCTGGCATTAGCATTGTTTACTTGTGTGACTGAGTCATACAGAGGGCAGCATAAAAGAGCAGCAAGGTGAGTAGCTGCTCTCCGCCAAGCCTTGGGAAGACTTGCCAGCTTTTCATTCAGTGCAGTGTGGCTGAAGAGGATATCCTGTTGGACCAGTGATAACAAGGGAAATAAAATCACTTCCTCACCAGCTGTTTGATTCAGGTAGAGAGAGAAAGAGAAAAAAGGAAGTCGACTTCCTCTGGGTGTGCACTCTACCCACCACCCCCTCACTCATTAATGCAAAGTGCAGCACCAGAGAAACCACTCACTCCCCTATTTTATATGCAGCACAGATCAATAACAGAGCACTGAACTAGAGCAAATAGGAAGTTCTGGGTCTTCGCTGCATAGGAGCTGCATTTTAGTCCATGGCAGCCAATGGTACAGAACAGGGCGCTGACACTGATCTATTGTAGTGCTGCCTGTCTGTGGCGTAGTGTGGGTTGCCAGTGCCCAGCGCAAGGAAAATACCGCATTTACTTGAATCTAATGCACACCTCAAGGGGACACGGGTGGCGCTGTGGGTTAAACCACAGAGCCTAGGACTTGCTGATCAGAATGTCGGCGGTTTGAATCCCCGCGGCGGGGTGAGCTCCCGTTGCTCGGTCCCTGCTCCTGCCAACCTAGCAGTTTGAAAGCACGTCAAAGTGCAAGTAGATAAATAGGTACCAGCGGGAAGGTAAACGGCGTTTCCGTGCACTGCTCTGGTTCGCCAGAAGCGGCTTAGTCTTGCTGGCCACATGACCCGGAAGCTGTACACCGGCTCCCTCGGCCAATAAAGCGAGATGAGCACCACCACCCCAAAGTTGGTTATGACTGGACCTAATGGTCAGGGGTCCCTTTACCTTTAATGTGCACCTCAATTTGCAAAACCTTGAAGCCAAAAGAGTATTTGCTGGCGAATGTCAATGTGCCATCAAATCTAATGCGCACCCTAATTTCCAATACGTAATTTGGCCAAAAAGAGGTGTGCATTACATTCGAGTGAATACGGTATTGCACCCCCTAAGGCAAGTATTGTGCCCTCTAAAGGGTGTCTCTATTCGGCACTGCTGCTGTTGCCAGATGTAGCAGTGGCAGAACATGCATGTGTGTCTCCTTGGGCTAGGGCACCACCATGAGTCCCGCTGTCTGCCCACCTCCCCTGCTGGTGGGGGGCACTGTGCAGCCAATGGATGCCAGGAACCGACCTCTCCCAGCTCTTGTTCGTTGTGCTGCTCAAGTGGGGCGGGTGGGCAGGATGGGGAGAGTGCCTCCAGTTGGAATGGCAGTGGCAGAGGTGTGCCTCTAACCAATTTTCTTTTGCGCCTGAGGCAATTGCGCCAGTAGCCCTCCTCACGCTATGCCTCTGCTGTCTGTTCCAATCGGCAAAGGTCTTCAAAGCTTATTGCCTATTTTCAAACAGAGATGCCAGTGTTTGAACTGTATACAGATAACATGTGCCTCTCCCTTTTTTGGCACCTCATTTAAATGAAACTAAATCACGTGAAGATAATTGAGGATAGGGACTAATTTTAGACGCGACACCTGCCGTGTAAAACATCCCTTCCCCAAATCCCCAAACCTGTACTGATGTAGCCCCTTCACCCTTTAAATGTGATGCTTAGCATAAGAGGGCTTCAACGGAAAACAGTTTCTTTATGGTGGTGATACATGAGGAAGGCACCACATCAAAATGTGCCTGTGCTTCCGAGTAAATATATTTAAGAACAGGGATGCAAATCCGTACATCAGTAAAATACAGTCTGAAAAGCTACCATCCAAAAACCAACAGCGGCTTACAAAAAGCAGCATCTCAAATAATTAAAGGTTGGAGCTGTGGGTTTGCATACGCCTTCCAGTTGGCTCGGATTTCTCCTGTCAGGCTTAAGCAAGGCTCTCTTAACCAAGATCTGAAACCAGGATTTGAGGCTCCTTCCATAGTTAAGAGGGAACCTCATTAATTGACCGTGACCTTAATGCCAATGTAAAACTAAGCTAGAGGCTGGTGGCGTGGAGGGCTGCTGGGAGACAGAGGAGAGGGCTGGGTCTCTCAGAACCATGACTCAGAGCTGCATTGGTTGTATAAAAAAGGTAAAGGGACCCCTGACCGTTAGGTCCAGTCGTGGACGACTCTGGGGTTGCGGCGCTCATCTCGCTTTACTGGCCGAGGGAGCAAGTGTACAGCTTCTGGGTCATGTGGCCAGCATGACTACACCGCTTCTGGCGAACCAGAGCAGAGCATGGAAACGCCGTTTACCTTCCCACCGGAGCAGTACCTATTTATCTACTTGCACTTTGATGTGCTTTCGAACTGCTAGGTTGGCAGGAGCAGGGACCGAGCAACGGGAGCTCACCCCGTTGCGGGGATTTGAACTGCCGACCTCCTGATAAGAAAGTCCTAGGCTCTGTGGTTTAGACCACAGCGCCACCCACGTCCTGCATTGGTTGTATACCTTGTCCTTTTTAGTACATTCCATTTGTCAAACATATGAATTAGGTGGCCAGAGGCAATACCATTTTGAAACCTTTTCTCCTGGCTTTCCCAGAGCAATCGTTCAGCTGTTCCGTAACCCTTCCCTTGCAAAGCCCCTGCTGGCTTGCCAAGCCAAACTTAGGAAACAAATATGCCGTTAGCTGTTGGAGAGCTACAAATCTTTTACATCTGAAGCTGCTCCCTTGAACTTAGTGGGGCTTACTTTTGAGTAGGCAGCGTAGGACTGTACTGCACATCTCTCTCATGGGCCTTTAGGTTTTGTGCTTGCACTCAAGCCAAAACATTTGCGCCAGATATTCTTCAGCTCTAGCAGCATAAATAGTTGTGGTGGACCACAGCTCAAGGGATGGGGCAGAAATTAGACTCAGTTTGCATTTAAAGGCAGACTTACCCACTCACACTTTTCAAAACAGTGTGCAAACTGTTGCACAGCCACCCTTCAAAATTAACACTTCTTTAAATTTTGCAATGCAGTTCCCCAGCCAAGAATTGTGCATGCAAAACAGAAGGCTTATACAGGGATAAAGTGTGCATAAAAATGCACACATTAGTGAAAATAACATACAAAAGTATGTTATTACTTGGATTCATTCCAGTCTGGCTTCAGGTCTGACTATGGAACTGGAACTGCCCTGGTTGATGATGTTTTAGGACCTGCCTTATTTTTGCTACTGCAAACCATAAATGAATGGTTTTTATCGTTGTGTTTTAACAATTGTAACTCTCCCTAGGACAGGCATCCCCCAAACTCTTCCCCCCAGCTGTTTTGGGACTACAGTTGCCATCATCCCTGACCACTGATCCTGTTAGCTAGGGATGATGGAAGCTGTAGTCCCAAAACAGCTGGAGGGCCGGGTTTGGGGGTGCCTGCCCTAGGACCTTAGGGTGAAGGGTGGGTTATTTTTTATTATTAATTCTATCCTATCCTATTCTTATATTATGTTTGGAGAAATTGCTTTGCAAAAAGGTGCATGCATATTGGGCAAAAATGCATACAAAAATTAGGAGAAATCTGCTGATGAATTTTCTTGAGTTTGGTTTTTTAATTGCAAACTGATGTAGAAAGGTGGAGAACTGAACCTGAGAATGGAAAAAATGAGAAACAGAAACGGACAAGTTTGTCAATTCCTACAATGCTGGTACAAAAACAACAACCTTCTCTCTGCCTAAGGCCTTGGAGAACCAATGCCAGTCAGAGAAGAACAGTACCAGGTTAGATGGACCAATGACCTCACCTGGTATAAAGCATCTTCATATGTTTTGATGGGATCAGTCTAGAAAGTCAGCAATGGTTCGTGTCTGCTCATTTCCTCTCCTTCCATGGGATAGAAGAAGGAGACACCAAGAGTGTAGCTGGTTCCCAAGTGTGTAGCTGTTCCCCCAAAAATGTCCCTCCTCAACCCTGCCCTCCTAAAGACTCTGCTTGCGAGACATCACCTATGCAAATCAGTGGGTCTTTTTCAGCTGCCCACCTCCCACTTCCCTGTTGGTTTAGTGCATAAAATGGGTCCGGGTGTTTGTTTAAATCAGGTTTTCAGACTTAAACAAATAGTGACAGGCTGTTCAAACAAGCTTCGGAAATAAGTCTAATCAGGATGTTTGAGAAAGCACCAAAGAGGAAAGGAAAGGACCCATAAAACAGTTACTTAGAATATATGGTGCAGTCGCCATAAGGTAGACGTTGATGTTATTGTTGTCATAGTCTCAATAAGAACAGGGATTTCCCGCTGTGCATTTTCTGCTTATGTTTCTTTACCCGTCACCATAACTCAGAGCTTTAACATTGTCTCAATGTCACTGCAGCCCACCCTCGCTCGGTCTGCCCTCTTTCATGCTTAGCACAGACAACCCACTACCTATGAGATTAAAAGGGGGGGGGGAGGCGAAGCTGACAAATCAGAAAACAAGTCAATCTAATTTTGCAATGACTTCATCTTCTTGTTGACTTTCGTAGCTTTAGAAATCCATAGATGAGCACCAATACTTGCATTTCCTCTGTCTTTATTTTTTAAAAAAATAACCTTATTGGAATTGCATCTCAGTTGCCATTTTTAATCCAACTTGTCTACTCCATTTCCAAAGCAAAGCATTGGCTAAAATGATCAAGAGGAAAACTCTGCAGCAATGACATCAGAGTTCTGCAAGGTTTGCTTGCAGTCCACATTATAGCGCTGGTATATAGTATTCAGAAGTGTTGGGGGGGTTTTTTGGGGGGGGTGACTCAATTAGTTAAATAGTGCAGGAAAGTACATGACTTACAGTCCAGCATTAGTGCAGTCAAATATTAAGGCTATCATTACAAACAAACAAAATTGGTGGTTTCTTTAGTTGAGTTATCCTGAATAGGACTTTCTTTGGGGCAATTTTACCCATGCCCTGTTTGTCACTAGACTGCTCAACACTTCACTGGTTATGTATTTATTTCCCCGACTTGAATAGGGCTTTTCACAAAACAGCTCCAAAGCGTTAAACAATTAAACAATTTAATTGCCGTAAAAAACCCCCACCATAAACGCAAATCAATAAACTGAAAGAATGAGCAAGCAACCAAAGGCATGTTGGACTAGGAGTCCTTCACCTGCTTGTTGAGAGGAAGGTCCATAAAATGTGGAAGAAATGGTCCATAGCTGTGTTCCTTGTAGAGGCCAGGCTCGCCTCTAAAAAGTAGGACCATAGGTCTCTTTGAATTGAAATAACCCAGGACTCAAGGCGCTTAGGGTTTTGTGGGTCAAAGGCAACATCTTGACTTGAACCAGGAAGCCTCCCGGTAACCAGTGATGACTTGCTCATCAATACAAGGAAAGATTCCATTGGACAGCCAGTGTCTGAGGTGATGTGGAAGCCTGATCATATGCAGGTCACCTCAGCACCATAGCTGTCAAGTACTAAACACACATGTTTGAATGAGCTCCTTACGTCAAATAACAGATAGAATATATGAGGTGAAGTCTTTGCACAACTTTATGAGGAGATGCGAAGCACCTGCACACATCTAACCAAGCAAGTCCCTTCGAGGCCCAGACTTCAGCCATCTTGTAGCCATTGCTCATCAACACTGTAGATGGTTCTCGCATGCCCAGTTGTCCCTCATCTCCCCTCCTACCCAACTTTTCAGGAGAAAGCTAGGGACCAGTGGAGTACGTTTAAAAGGCTATTTCCTTGTAACTCTAGAAGCACATGTTAAACCATTTCCCCCCTGACATCAGGTGAGGAGACCAAGGAGATGACAAGGGTCTGGTTGTTGGCTTTTGAACCATGTGCACTGCCTTGTTGATACTGTCTGTACATGTGCAGGCAAAGACAACTCAGCAACTCTCTGGGTTGCAACCTGACAGCAGATAAAATGAAGGGCTATTTTGGAAATGTGTTGTTTGCTCTTTCCTCTATTTTAGACATTTTCTTCTTTTAATTGTTTTATTAATGATACATCTTAACTAACTGGAACATAATGTAACTTAACTAATTCCAAATACAAAAGATTAACCTTTTATGCCAGTTCATTTTTCTTTGTAATCCAAAACAACAAACAAACCTTAAATTATTGCGCTTAAGCTTGCAGATGTTCGATCTGTTGGAATCACAGCTGAGAAACTGCACTTAGAGAAGCCGCAATCCAGAAAAGAAAAAAAAGGCAGCCTTGAAGCTGTTTCTTTCAGTGAGGATATCTAACCCTGACTTCTGCAGACTCGTGTGTAGGACTGTTGCCAGTACAGTGGTACCTCAGGTTACAGATGCTTCAGGTTACAGACTCCACTAACCCAGAAATAGTACCTCAGGTTAAGAACTTTGCTTCAGGATGAGAACAGAAATCGCGTGGCAGCAGCGGGAGACCCCATTAGCTAAAGTGGTACCTCAGGTTAAGAACAGTTTCAGGTTAAGAACGGACCTCCAGACCAAATTAAGTTCTTAACCTGAGGTACCACTGTAACTTTAATATTTTGTATTAAAGGCAGTTTGTGCTTGCTTCTGTATAACACTATTTCCCTGTTTGTCTCATTAAAAGTCTAGCTGCACAGGGTTTGAGTTGCATAATGTAAGAAGCCTGATGCGCCATCTTGTGTCAGCTGTTAGATGCATCAATAATTGCTGTATCCAGAATCGGATGTCTAGCTTCAACCATTGTTTATAACAGGCACAGGCAAACTCGGCCCTCCAGATGTTTTGAGACTACAGTTCCCACCATCCCTGACCACTGGTCCTGTTAGCTAGGGATGATGGGAGTTGTAGTCCCAAAACATCTGGAGGGCCGAGTTTGCCTGTGCCTGGTTTATAACTTTGTACCTGTGACACCACCAAGCTCTGCACCTCCTAATCCTTAACCTGTCGGGTTCTGCTGGTGGGAGTAGCTTGGCAGGGTAAGCTGAATTTGTAGCACCCATCATTTTTGGGAGGCACTGTAGTGATAAACCAACATGCCCAGAGTTCTAGACTGGGAAGAGGGAAAAGGTTCTACCAAAATGCTTCATTTGCAACTTATACTGTTTGTTTATTTTTTGAATTTCACAACAACAAACACAAAATGAAATCACAAAGTAGAAAACGAAACCTCCCTCCCACAAACACATTTAAAAGAGCATAGATGGTTTAATCAGCCCAAGTCCTGGTTCTAGAGAAACATTTTCACCTGGTACCTAAAGATAAGTAATGAAGGTGCCGCAGAAAAAGCCCGTTTTTGTGTTGCCGCCCTCCAGACATCTTGTGGAGGAGGCACACAAAGAAGGGCTTCAGAGGATGATTGAAGGGTCCAGGTCAATTCATATGGGGAGAAGATGTCCTTGAGGTATTGTGGTCCTGAGCCATCTAAGGCTTTATAGGTCAATACCAGCACTTTGCATTGGGCCAGAAACTAATCGGCAGCCAGTGCAGTCAGGCCAGGATCAGTGTAATACTTTGCAGTAATGAACCTAGAGGTTACCAGAACATAGACAACAGAAGTTAGGCTATCCCTGTCCAGGTAGGGGAACATCTGGGCTGAAGGCACCCTGTATCACCAAGGCCTCCTGAGCCTCAAGCCACAGCGATGGATCCAGGAGTAGCCACAAGCAGCCTACTGACTCCTTCAGAGGAAGTGTAACCCCTTCAAGAGCAGGCAACATCCCAGCCACCTGGTCTAAGGAACCACTCACTAAAAGAGTCGTACCTGGATTGAACTTCAGTTTGTTGGTTCACATCCAGTCCAATCCCTCAGGCAAGGCAACGGTCCACCTCATGACAGGTTTGGTTTTATAGTTCAGCTGATGTCGAAGAATCCCTTGGTTTGTTGTGAATGCTTGCACCATTTTCTGTTCTAGAATTCTGGCCTTCTGATCTTTGGGCCAAGTGGGGATCAAGAGAATGCTTCTCCTCCTGTAGAGCTGATGTTATTTCCAATTGCTTTTTAAGTTATTGCTTTAATTGAAGTTTCATGCAGTATGTTGTTTTAATTTGAGAGAGAGAGATAAAAACTTCAGATCAAATAATCACACATCTTTGTTTCATATATTGACTAACCACCCAAACCTCCAAAGAATTTTTATTCTAACCTATTTCTACTGCATTGTATCTCAAGCTCTTATTTATTACTAAAAATCCCTGTAATGCAACCATTTTGTCATCTTACTTCCGCTGCTCATATCCTCAATCCTGCCCGCGATTTCACTTTTCCAAATAGTCCACGGAAGGCGTCCAACTCTTCTGTTAAAAAGTTCATCATTTTGGTCTCTTAATTTTGTTGTCAGGTTTGCCATTTCTGCATAGCTCATTACTTAATTTTCTCTGTTGTGCCTGCAGGTACCACACTCTGGGATTACAGGGTGAAAAGGCATGTTATGACTATTAATAATAAACAAATAATCCTGCCCCCTCTCTCTTTTACTTTAGGATGCTTTTGTGGAGCTCTACAGCAACAACATGAGGCCTTTGTTCGATTTCTCGTGGCTGCCTCTGAAGACAATCCTGAGTCTGGCTGTTGTGGGTGCCTGCATCACCCTTGGAGCTTATTTGGGGCATAAGTGACTTCAACCAACTTGTGGCGAACTGATGAAAAAGTCTCTTTTTTTTTTAATTGAAAAGAGAGGATCAGAAAGCATGAGAGCTTTTTTTGTTTTGTTTTTCCTGTAGCATAATGCTATTATTTTATGAGCCAAGTATCTTTCTGTCTAAATATTAAATCAGCTATTACTGCCAAAGGGAATATTCATTTATTTTTTACAGTGCAGGAGAAGAGTTATTTATTGAAGAGATTTTACATTTAACCTGCTATTTTCCTGAAATTCTGCAAGTTATACCCACATGCATCTTTATAACGAAAGTTTAAGGACACTCCAAAGATCTTCAGCTTTTTGCAAAATGCCGCTCGACAAGACTATTTTTATCACATTGGACTATAGGGCACAAGAGACCGAGGTGTTTTATCTGCAGGAAAGACAGTAAATGGGCTACTTGCAGAGGTGTAAATTTGCAGTTTATTGCTCTGCCCACTGAAGGAGGAAGTAAATCGCAGCATGGATGAGATGGGAGCAATTTCAAGCCAGTAACGCCTTTGGGATATAGCAATTTGACATGGTACCTATCCAGAGCGAGAAACGACGCGAGGTTCAGGCCAGTAATAAAGCCCATGTAGCTCGTCAGCTCAGGCCTAAAGCTGACGTCTGGGAATACGATTTCATCCCAACTTGTGAAGCATCCTGATATGTACTGTTTTGTGGCACTCAACACCACCATAGGTCATCGTCGGGAGGATACCATTTGTGCATCCTCAAAGCAACGATTTGAAACGAAATAACTTTGGAACTGCAGAACAAATATTCTGTTTATAGAGTATATTCTTCAATCCTCACTTTACCACACGGCCATCAGGAAACCATAAGTGCCTGCCACCTGCCTTGCAGGACCTGGAGCCTGGATGTTCTGGCTCGCATCCCCACTGGAGTGAGTTTACCCACAGCTGATCCTGCTTTTACTCTCTGATTTCTTCTTTGCCGGGGAGGGTGGGGTGGTGGTCTTAAAAGCAATCCACGTTGGTTGCTGAATAATACATCTCGAAGCCAAGAGAGGCCCAAGAATTGAAATCAGGTGACAAGAGATTAGCTCGGATCCGCCATCTTTATCAAAACGGACCACCCCCACTCCCCAAATTAAGTTCTTTGCATTTTATTTTTCTCTTAAGTGGAGCTTTATTCCCCTCAATAGTATTGCGTCCTGGTTATTTCTTTAAGACCGTCTTCAAAAGGATCAAGAATGCATCCATTGCCTCCATCTGCAGAGGTTCACAGACATCATCCCGTTCCCTAAGGTGCCTATTGCCTTTTGTATGGAAACCTGGGGAGGAAGAGGGGTGGGAGGGGGGAATCCTTGTTTAAAATCCTTTTCAGTAAGATGAAAGCAGAGTACTTGATAAGACCACTTTTCTGAGAGTACCTTATTTTGTTTTAAAAAATCCTAAACACGTAGCAGTAGATAGATCACTAGGAGCATGGCTGTCATCATGGTTGAGTATCGCTGAGAGCCTGCCATGACCCACTGCTGACCACCAGAGCCCCCAGGCCCTATACCTGGCTATTGTTGCAAGCTCACCTGTCCTCCCAGGTGTGCAAACAGCAGAAAAAGAAGCACCATTCGCTTCCCTTTGCCTTCTCCTTCTGGGCAGGTGTGTGGATTGTATCCAGAGGAAAAGGGCAATTGAATGGGCAGTGGTGACAGTAGCAAGGAGGTGGGCTTCCCCAAAGATGTGGGTCCCTTGAGAGCTTCTTGGTGTACTGCAGCTTTGTAAATAACAGAAGTTACTAGCCTGCAAAAAAGAAGAAGCATTAGCTTACTAAGGGCCTAGTAGCCCATTCTTCCATGCTGGCTGCAGAGGGAGGGTCATATGCTACTAGCCAGTCAGCAAGCTAGTAAAATGAATAGCCTTCTCCCAAGCAGACCATTGATGGAGTGAGCTGTCCTTGTTCTGCCAGGCCACTGACTTGCTTTTAGGGAATTCCTGGTCACATACACTGACCAGGCGAGCTGTTATGAGGCTGGTGTTGCGGAATCTTCATTGCTGAAGGTATTTAAGAGCAAGTTACAGCTGAATGGGGTTGGGTTGCCTGAGGTGGGCTCAACCCCTAAAGTCAAAGAACTGGCAGGTGGTCTCTTCCTCAGTGCTTCCAAGAGGGTGCTTACAGTGGGTTCAGTGCTTCTCAAACATGCAAACATGTCTGTATTCACCCCTACCTATATATATATATAGAGAGAGAGAGAGAGAGAGAGAGAGAGAGATTTACCCCTTCTGAGGAAAGTCCAATAAGAGGGGGAGAAACTTGTTGGTAATGACATGTTTGTGATATCTCAATAACCTTTTAGCAAATTAAGCTCCCGCCTAGAAGCACCTCTGGTCATGTATTCAAATATATCTACCACTTTTAACAAAGGCAACTCTAGATTGGATGCTTTGCCGTAATGGCCAGTTGTTGATATCAGTGTAATACATTAAGTGGGGAAAAGGCCAAGGGGTCAAAAGAAACTCATACACACAACAATTGCTTTGCTGCATGCTTAGGACAGTTTTTGTCTCTAGCACCAGCCCTTATTACAGCGTAGGGCTGGATCTACATTGATCTGTTAAACGTTACTAAATATAACATGTAACGTTCAGTGCTGTTTTCCATTGCCAGTGGTTCACTGCTCTGCAGCACCCTCTGGTGCCACATTTTAATAACACATTTTTAACATTATAAACCACAAGTGTAGATCTGCCCTGGGATTCTGCACAGGGCGGGGGGTGGGGGGGTGATGCCCCACTGGCCCTCACGAGCAGTTTTGTGATGTTGCAGTGGGGAGCCAGAAAAGTCTCAGCATATACAAAAAGCCAACTCTCCATTAGTTCTTTGGATCCAGCCAATGAGTTTCGGGCCATATTAATGCAAGGGCTTTTTATTTTTATTTTATTTAAACAATACATGCCCCAAAGGAACAAAATCTAAATTAGATGTGGTGGACATGTTTGACTTCTGTAAATTTCCATCTTTAAAAAACCCCTCACCTTTTTATTTTATTTTTCTGTTTATAAAACTGTACAGAAATGGATTTTATACATTAATATGCATCCAATAATAAATATCTGGTCTGAAGTACAGTTGCTTTAACACTTAAGATGACATAGCTAGATAAATAAATAAATAAAGCGAAAGAAAGAAAGAGAAGAAGGCTTATCAGATCTGAGTGAAATATCTTAATTTTGTGGCATTATATGCAAAAAAATAATAATCTAGGGAATGTAATATTTTCATTGCTTAAGGCTGTAGTTTATATCATGTCTTCAAAGCTGCTTTTTAAAAGATGGGCAGAATCCACCAAGGAGCTACTCTTGTTCAGCTCCCAGTCATTAAAATGGAGCATGTGCAAGAAAAGTTCCTTGAGGAGTGTGCCCAGTGTGTTAAAGCATCTCAGCATCGCTGTAGCTACTCTACAGTTATGGCACTTGTACCCGTCATTTCAGGAGCGACAGTGAACTAAGCTTTTACGCTTCACGGCAGAAATAAATGTATAAAGGCATTTGTTCAAACTTATGTACCCTCGATACCATGGGTGTAACTTCACCAAGTTGAAAGGCTTAGCTTTGCAAAAGCTGAAATGCTTATGAATAAATGTCAAAAGGAGCAATTCAGAAGAAGCTAGGCTCACCTTCATCCTATGGGACTCAACGGCTTTAAACGTTTCTAACATTTATTGCATTGTCCGAAGAGTAAAAAACAACAACAACACAACAACGTCATATGGGGGTGGGAATTAATTGTCTAACAAACCACATCCTTCTGAGAATCCAAGTAACTATGCTGCGAAGGAGGTACCTATGTGTTGCATAACGCATAGGTTTCCATGCGCCATTGAAGCTGTAGTATTCAATGGTTTTCATCAGTGTTGCATGCCAGTAACTTCACCAAGGGCTGGTTCACTTATCACTTGATCTTTCCTCATTTGTTTGCTTAGTACTTAGCAACTCTCACAGCCCGGGGGTTCTATGCTAGGACAGGTGTGTTTAGTGGTTTAAGCATGCCTAACTCTGCATAAGATGAGGCTGTCCCGTTCAATATGCAATCTGTCTCTGTTGTAAAGTTCTGTTGTTTGGGTTGGCATCAAGTTATGTGAAATTTCTGTCAGTGGCGCACATATATCGTCACAGCCGATAAGTAATGGTCATATGTGTTTGAAGTAGGCCCTAAATTCAACTCACTGTGCAAACATACCCTAGGACAGTATCCTTCAATCTTGGGTCCCTAGATGCTGTTGTATTACAAAACTCTCATCATTCTTGACCGTTCGCCAGCAGCATCTGGGAACCCAAGACTGAAGACACTGCCCTAGAATGATGCCCAGGAGTCCCAAGGGCGTGATGAGGAACAATAGCATGGGAACAACCAGTAATAACGTGGGAACAACCAGTAATAACATGGGAACAACCAGTACTGCACCATATCCTAAACCTGCTGAGACTTGTGTTACAGTATGACATGGGAGAAGAAAAGGCATCCTGTGCCCAAGATCTGTATCTGTATCTGTACCAAGATCTACCCTTGAACTGTTGCAACATGCTTGGCAGGCAGAGAATCTGGTGCCATACTTCCCAACTTGTGCAAGGCAACCATTATGCATGGGTCAAGACGACAGCAGCTTTTGTTGTTCTGAGCCAGCAAATAGGCTGGGCAG
The DNA here is from genome assembly GCF_964106645.2 of Podarcis pityusensis. NCBI lineage: Eukaryota > Metazoa > Chordata > Lepidosauria > Squamata > Lacertidae > Podarcis > Podarcis pityusensis. Next base: position 67,996,538 of record NC_138031.1, read on the forward strand.
CCTGACCCTAAGCAGCTGCCTTATCTGGAGTGGCAGAGATGGAACAAAAGCAAACAGATTCTGCCTTCCACTGTTCTGTGCGATGCCAATACCCTGGTGCCACTTCTGTGCCATCCCAGCACAGAGGCAACGCAACATGGAGCTAGGTTCAAGCTCTCTATTTAGCACGCTTCAAACGGTAGCTGCAAACTCCTCATCGCAAATAGTGGGTTCCGGGCCTCAAACGTTACCAGCAAAGAAGAATTGGGTCTTTTTTTTCCTTTTCTTTTTTTAGCTGAAGGTTTACAATTGTCAAAATGGTAATGAGAATGAACTATATGATATGTCTGTGCTGCTATTCAACCATGATTCTTTGAACAAAGTTTTATTTTGTGGCATCACCCAGTTCCGAGACTTTTCAAAGCTGCTTTAGGTGTAATTTGAAGTACTCACGTTACAAGGCATTTAGGTAGATGCTGACAATTGATGTTTTATTGTGTCTCTGTCCGCTGGGCTTCACAGTATCGTAATAGGTGTATGCCAGAGAAGGCCAGGTGTGCTGTTGATAGTCTATATTTTATGCAGGTGATCTTCGGTGTTCCCTCCTCCCATCTTTGCTGCAGAATTGTACAGTGTTGTGGCTGCACTAGCTATAAGGACAGTTGATACTGCTAATAGTCATGTTAAACATATTTAGAAAGGTTGAATGTATATAAAAGCTTGAAACTGCCCTTTCCCTGAGCTTTTTCACCGTGACTGGCAGCCTTTCCTGGTTTCACCTGGTACATTGTTTTGGTTTAGGGGTGGGGAAGCCCTGAAAAACATTGAATCAGTAGCACTTTGTCCTTGCACAAGGAACCAAGACTCAAGTGACTCTCCCTAGGCTGTGCCATAATTCCACAGCAGAACTGACGTTTCCACAGGAGTCTCTTGCTTGTGTGCTCATTTATACTTATGCACTCAACCAAGCTGGCTCCCATTAACCTTGTGCATAATAATTCAGTTCTGAGGGGCCAGTTCTAAAAAAAATGACAGTGCTGAGAAAATAACTGCACATAGAATGAATTACAGAATTGCAGAGTTGGAAGGGACCCTGAGGATCATCTAGTCCAGCGCCCTGCAATGCAGGAATATGCAGCTGTCCCATACTGGGATCGAACCTGCAACCTTGGCATTATCAGTACCATGCTCTAACCGTGCCACAGGTCCTACTATGTGAAACTGCTGGAGGTAGTTAACAGTGAAGCTTTTGCGGTCTCGGTGAATGGGAAGAAGTAAGAAAATGCCTCCAGAACGGCCCTCCCTGGCCAAATACATTGTGTGCAGGCTTCCTAGGAAGCACTGAAGATTCCCTCAAGAAAGAAAGAGCCCTGGAAGATGGACCAAACTATCCTGCCCAAATACACACACACACAACACACACACACAGGAATCTTCAGTGCCTACACACACAAACCAGTTTGGTTAGGTTTCATTCCAGAGCTGTGCTGCTCCAGTGTTAACAATGAGCTGCAAGCAAATACACAGGCACCCCTCTTCCCTTCTTCATCAGTTTCAGGTGTAATGAAGCCAGCATCTAAAGATGGCAGAGTGGCTGTCAATGACAAATGGGTCAGAGTGCATTGGGTTTCAGCTTTGTTTCTGGAGGTTTTTGTTTTACCCCGTATAGGCTACTAAGGACCAAATTATAAATGATCTTAACTGTTTGAATGTATTTGACATACGTATTTTTCACTGATACTGGGATAGGGAGGAACGTGAACCATTCCCTGTTCCTCCATGGTTCGGATGAAAATAGCCAACCCACAGCTAGGGATGAGAGAGAAACTCCCATTTGCTTTTTCCATTTTGATTTGCACTTCCCCAAACAATATGTGAACTGGAATGCAAGCTATCCTTCAGAATTCACATGTCTCCAGCCAAAATGTATTATGTATGGGGAATGTACGGGCTTGCAAAGCAAACAAACGTGTACAATAGGAGAAGCGTGCCCTAAAATGCTGGTGAGGACTTCTAAAAGTATCTCAGATTTATCAATGTGACAAACTGGACTTAAGGTTGGAAATCAGAGCTGACAGCCTTGTCCCATCCCTATCTACAGCTGCTTCCCTAGGAGGAAAGCTTCCATTAAGTGCCAATGGAAGCTTCCCCGCCAAGTCTGCTAGCAGATTTTGGGGAGTGATTTCCACTGGGAATACGGCAAGTGGGAAGAGTTACCCATCACCCCTTCCCTGAGCACCACTGTCCTTCTCCTGATCACAAGGCCAGGGCCGTTATGCAGAAGAAGAAACAGCTTGACGCTGGACCTCCTGTGTGGATCAGAAGTGTTTGCTGATGTGGCACTGGGGATTCGTTTCTGCAGATATTGAATGGCTATGCAACTGTGGTTTATGTAAGCCGCTTTTCAATAGCAGTTATGGAGGCAAACCCAGTTCCATTTGACCCCAGATCATTGTGGCATGACGAGCCACTACTTTCCAGTGCTAAACAACAACAGCAAAATGGAAGCGGCGTACATGGCTTGGGTTCTAGCGGGAGAGTTAGACAGACCTTCCATGTTCAGAGGCAGTGGGTGATGCAGGAGGGCTTCATTCCACAAAGAGAACCACCAGGGTTTGCATCAATAGGAAGGCTGAAACATTTCTGAAAGCGGCAACATTTTCTTTTCTAACTGGATTGAGAGAAAACAAAAGATGAGTTAATTTAATTAGCAGGTTGTTTTTTGTTTTTTAAAAAATCTGCTTAAAGTTAATGCAGCTTCATCCATACACAACATCCAGCCATGCTGGAACACTCTCTTAATCCTGCAAAGGTGTCTGCTTTTCCCTCAGTTAAACCATCAAGGAAGGTCCACGCATAAGGGCTGCTGCAACAGTGATGCACAGATGTTCCAAGCAGGGCTCAACGGAGGCCTGCTACCACCTCCCTCCCTCCCCATCTATCCACACACATGCAGGCAGCAATCATGGGACATTATGTATGTTTCTCTCATCTCCCCACCCAGCCATCCCTCTATGCACCTTGCAAAGATTTACTTGCAAGCACAAGTAACTTGCACTGAGCAGAGAGGAAGGCTTGATGATGAAATTGGAGCCTCTCACACAATTGCTACTTCCCAGTGCACTGCAAGCAGGCTAGCTGTGCAGATTAGCCATGCAAGTGGACCGTGCTCCTATTTTTCTTCTGTTTGGATTTTAATTAGCACCAGCATTGCTGTAATACACAGATTTAGTTTATTCCCGTGTTTTGGATGTTGTATGTAATGTTTTTTTTTTTAAAAAAAATGTTTGCCTGTATATTACCATTTATTAAAATAATCACATCGTTTTATTTTAAAGTCGACATAAATCATGCTGCCATTAAACGTTCCATGTCTTCAGCTAATTTTGTGTGAGAGAGAAATAAAATAAAGCACACTGTGAGATATCGGCTTTTGGTTTGATTCCGAGTACTGGAAAATTAACGTGCTGTTTCCATAGACCGTGGCCTAATAATTAAAGCGAGGCCAAAACATCCATTTCCACTTGGCAATATTATCAGACATGTTTTTTGAACCTGTGGAAAATATATTGCATCACTAATATTGCACTCTGCTTTGGTCAGTTTTCTTCCTTATTTATGCAGTGGTACCTCGGGTTACAGACGCTTCAGGTTACAGACACTTCAGGTTACAGACTCTGCTAACCCAGAAATAGTACCTCGGGTTAAGAACTTTGCTTCAGGATGAGAACAGAAATAGCACGGTGGCGGCACAGCGGCAGTGGGAGGCCCCATTAGCTAAAGTGGTACCTCAGGTTAAGAACAGTTTCAGGTTAAGAACGGACCTCCGGAACGAATTAAGTACTTAACCTGAGGTACCACTGTACGGGGCAAGCTGCTGGCATCTGTCTGTCTCAAGATACAATGGAGTGCCCCTCTGGGGTGAAATCAAACCACTTCAATAACAGCACCAAAGTGACCTCCCTAGGGTGCAAGCCTGGGCAGTGTGTATAGAGGTCCTGGGCTGCCAGACAAAAAGACCCCCCTCTTGGCCTCCTCCTCCTCCTCCTAGATGGGCTACCTTCCCAGGTTGAGGAGCCCCATCTGCCCCTTGCTTCCCTCTACAGCACATGCAGAGACTGCCTTATTGACCATTGGACCCACTACTGGTCTCAATTGCTCAACCCCCCAGAGCCTGTCTTCACATGCAGGGAAAGTCCCTAACTCACTGAGGGTTTGAGATCCATAAGCTACCCTCACCTGGTTTAGCCGGCCAGTCAAAGCTGGGGTGTGGCCACTGTCATATACTGACAACTACTAGGAGCCACAGGTGAGAGCTGAGTGCAGGATGGGGACCAAAGGTGGACAAACTACCCCAATAGGAGAATGACATGCCCCTCCCCCCCATACCAGATATGCTACCGCTCACTTGATTGTGGGCAACAGGGCTTTGCAGGGGACTCTTGGGTAGGGATGGAAGAGAGATTTGATTTTTGTTTGTTTGTTTGCATTTTAATCAGAAACTACCTATTCACACTTCTCAAACCAATATGCAACCCGAAACACAGCTTTCCTTTGAAATCTGCACATCTCCAATCAAATACGATGTGCAAAAGTGCATATATTAGGTGTAAGTGTGCACAAAAGAGCACATGTTAAATGAAAATAACATGTACTGGGGGAAAATGCTTTCAAAAGTACTGTACATTAGTTAAAGCTACATATGAAAAAAATGTGTTTATTAGGATAAAATTGCACTTCAAATGCTGATGAATTTTCAGTGAGGAGTTCAGCAGAATCAAGTAGCTGAAAAGAACGTGGAGAACTGAATTTAAGCCTGGAAAAATGGGGAACTTTGAGAACCAAAATTGACAGATTTGTCCATCAGTACTCTTGTGGAAGCTTGGAAAAACAGCAAGAGGCACAAGCCTAATTTGATCCACTCCCCTCCATCCCTGGGTGCCTTAGCTGAAGTTGAGTATCAGTTGGAGAAAGCTGGGAAAGAAGACTGAGAAAGAATGATTCACATATATATGACTCAAAGCACTAAGCAGCCCAAAACATTTCTTTTTATGATTACAGGCCTTGCGCAAATCTCATGTGAGGAGCATACAGGCCACCCATTGAAACATCACCACATGGATGACAAATGCCCCCTCCAAAAAAACCCCCAAAATGTTCTCAAGAGATTCCATACCAGGAGTGACTGCAAATGTACAACTGGTTAGGCTTACTTATCAGATTTTGCATGGTAAGAGAAAATCCAGATTAAACAAAGTACAGGTGGGCATTTTGATGATCTTGTGTGGACACACTGAAAGAGTTCTGGACATAAGCAGCACAAAGTCCACAACAAGCTGCTGTGTGAAAGCACCCGCTGCCTGCTGGCCAGCAACATCCCTAAATATAACTGCAGCAGCTACCCATGCGACACAATCGGGCTGAGCAAAAAAATAGCATGTTAGGACATTACAAGCGTAGGAGGAGGAGAGTTTTCTATGGGAGTTACAGTGGCAGATAACCATCTCCTTTGCTAGAATATCCAGGATACCGTAAATCCAAGATCTCCTTTTAAGGCTAATTAACAGAGTTTTTTTCATGACCCCCATAGGTCACTAGGAATGTACAGCCAAGACATGAAGAAGACTCACTATGTGGTGGCAAAGTTCCACACAATAAATATTGCTAGACACCAGTGAGGGCTGGCTGCAGTTTTGAGGGACACCCTTTGTGGGTCTTTGCCCTGTTAGTGGGATACGAATTAAGTACATGACCAGAGGTACCACTGTACTATAGCTTTTCATTATATGCCAAAGACACACCTCTTTTCCCTAGCCATGGACACCTGAGGGAGAGAGAGAGATTTATGGCCCACCCTCTTTTTCTGATTATAGTTTTACCTGATTTTACCATTGTGTTTTTAAATGGTAGTAACCCGCCCTGGAGGGACGCGGATGGCGGTGTGGGTTTAACCACAGAGCCTAGGACTTGCCGATCAGAAGGTCGGCGGTTCGAATCCCCGCAATGGGGTGAGCTGTACGCCGGCTCCCTCGGCCAATAAAGAGAGATGAGCGCCGCAACCCCAGAGTCGGCCACGACTGGACCTAATGGTCAGGGGTCCCTTTACCTTTTTAACCCGCCCTGGGGCCTTAGGGTAGGTGAGACATCCAAATAATAATAATAATGATTGCACAGCAATATAACAATTAATTGATTAATTTGAAAAAAAAGACTGCCTGGTCAGTTCTCATTGAACACTGTGCCTCCATAAATACTCCCCAGAATGCCCTTGAAAACTCCCTTGTGGCTACACACTGCCAAGGAAGTGTAATAGCAGGAGGCAATCTGTCTTACAGGAAACCTTGCCAGCTATTCCTGACCTGGTCCTTCAGGAGCCTTTTATAAAGAGTCCTCTTCTTAAAATATTGGGGCAAAATGTCCATCTATCTACTAGTCTTGCCTGCTGAGCCTTTTAAGGAGACCCCAGGGATCAAACCTGCATGCAAACTATATGTCCTTGTCACTGCACCACCATTTCTCCCCAATATGAAAGCCACTTGCTTCAAACTGGTCCCCCCTTGCCACCCATCTCCTTTAATATGGAGCCCTAAGTCAACCCCATTTTATGGGCAACTCGCTGGATGCAGGGAGAATTTTGCATTTCAGCTCCCGCCAGTGTGAGCTGACTAATCCTACCAGGCAGATGATATCTCCTAATCTCAAATCTTCCTCTGGAAGGGATTGCTTGCCTGCAAGAGCTTCCCTTCCATTTGCAGTTATGCAAAGATAGAACTGGCGACGGACCAAAGTGCTCTCTCGTGTGGCTGTAAATTAACGTTACTAGTGGAAACTGACAGGAAACTCCTGCAAATTGGGGTTTTGCTCAACATCTGGAGCCCAAACTTTTGAATTCCCTCAACGTGTATGGATAAAGCAGGTGATGCCTTTTTCTCCCTTCTTAACATCCTCTCCTCATTACTGACTTCCTCCTGTCCGAGCCCTTGAATTTTACAAGGCAGGTTTTCTTTACTCGTCAGTTTTCTGTGTTCACAAAAACAGCTGTTATTTCTCCAAAAGAACATTCTCCCCCCCCAAAAAACCCCCACCCGTTCTCCATGCACTTTCCATTGTATAATTCAGTTGTTAACAGAACACAAATGCTTCCCTAGCAAAAGCTCTTAGACTTTAAACATTTAAACATGGCTTGACGTGAGAAAGGTGTATATCTGACATAATTTTGTTACAACACCATAATGGAACTTGTTTTGCAACCTTAATCATCTGAATTCTCTGTCTTCTTTCCCATGTAGCCTCCAGCACACCGTCATTCGTTTGTTTAAAACAGTTACATACCACACTTCATCGTACTAGATTTCTGAGCAGTTGTACAAGCATGAAGAAATGAACAGTACAATGAAACACAACCAGAATAAAAGCACCAGATGAAACTGACAGATAACTCCTTAACCAACAAAGCTGGCTCACAAGCCAATTAGGGCTTTGAAAGTAAATATGAAACAGCACCCCAAATGCAAACAGGTAGGGCGAACCTCTTTCAGGACTGGAATAATGTAGACAAAACCAGCTGCACCAGTCAGTTCAATGTTTGAGGGTGTATGATTCTCTTAAGCTAAGCAGATTTCCGATGTGGACTTGAACACCACCAGGTAAGTTGCATAGATATTTCCAAAGAGAGTGGAATTTCAGTGTGAAAAAAAGAATTAACCTTATGGTGACTGGCTCATCCTTCACTATGAAATATTATTGATGTTCTCCCTTTTGCTTTTGTTATCCACTCATTTTCTTCTAATATCACATCTGTGCTAAGGATTTACAATACTTGCCCAACTTTCTATTGTTTGCCTATTTCCCTTGAAAACTCTGCCAAAACCAATATTCTGGATTTTCATGTTCTTCAGCCTCTCTCAACAGAATCACTTTAACTTGTTTTTTTTTGGGGGGGGGGGTTGTTGCTGTTGTTCTCAAGATCAAAATATTGAGAAACTGTTTACTTCTTCTTTTCCCCCAATATGTCCATCTGGTTGCAAAGTCCTTCCACTTTCAGCTTGTCAATATAGCAAGGAGTTTGCTCTTTTCTATTTACAGAGACTCCCAACTTTTCAATACACAATTTTATTATTTCTCAAGTCGACTACTGCAGCATTCAGCCTCCCTGGTAAAGGTAAAGGGACCCCTGACTGTTAGGTCCAGTCGCAGGCAACTCTGGGGTTGTGGTGCTCATCTCGCTTTGCTGGCTGAGGGAGCTGGCGTACAGCTTCCAAGTCATGTGGCCAGCATGACTAAGCCACTTCTGGCAAACCAGAGCAGCGCATGGAAACGCCATTTACTTTCCCGCTGGAACGGTACCTATTTATCTACTTGCACTTTGATGTGCTTTCAAACTGCTGGGTTGGCAGGAGCAAGGACTGAGCAATGGGAGCTCAGACCGTCGCGGGGATTCGAACTGCCGACCTTCGGACCGGCAAGCCCTAGGCTCTGTGGTTTAACCCCCAGTGCCACCCTTTGGACTTAGATGCTGCCACCTATTCAGGTCATTCCTGAGCTTTTCACGGGAATCTCCGCTGGAGATTGTACTTCCCAGTGCTCACAGATACGTTCTCCTCTCTAATCCTCTTATTTATGATTTCTGTGCAGTCTTAGCAGTGAGAGCTGCATAGGAACAGATCAGCTACAAAAACTTCCAAAACTCTCCCCAATTGTCATGTGGGATGTCCCTTCAGGGTCATGGCTGAAAGCAGTTTTGATTCCTGCTCATGACAGGAGGATAGAAAATAAGTACAAAAGGGAAGATGGTTCCCCTTTTTTTCAACCACCCTCCATCAAACAGGAACTATACAAGGCAAAAATAGACATTTTGCGCATTTTATTCCTGTGGATTAAAAAGGGAGAAAACCAGAGGTTGTTGATAGGATAGCTAGTCTTCTTCGGTGTTGGCTTTTAAAAAAAAATACCAAACTACCTGACTTTTGCAGCATGGGATGGTTTTTACAGAAACACATGTCACCTTACCTGAGTTTAATGGCAAGGGACAAAAGGCAAATTGCTGAGGTTTTGCAGGATGAAGCATTAGGTTGTCTACGCAGAAAATTAATCTATCTCGTCCCCTGGAAGACTATACAGCCCATTGCTGCATTCAGTACATGGAAGCTTCTTTATTCTAGATTATTGGGTGAGAGATATACTCATTAGTTTCCAATGCATAGGTTCAGATTATCAGCAAATATGACGATACTTTGGAGCAGTAGTTCCAGTTACTTTGGATTGCGCCCAATGTACGACTCAGAATAAAACCCCTGCAAATGTTGCTTGCTTGGCCACTTGACCTTTGAGGGATGTTCCTCCTCAAAACCTTCGTTCTGTGGTTTTAACCTTTAAAGCCATTTGTGGTCTGGGACCTTCATAGCCTGGGACTCTTATCCCTAAAAGAGCTTGCCTACCAGTTGAGGCAGTCCTATCAAGCAGGCTTCACTGCCCTAAATTTACAGCCTGGTTAAGATGGTGACAATTGGAAGCAGGGCCTTTTTGGTCAAGGCCCCAAAGATTCAGAATCACCTGATGAGGTTAAGAAACTACCCTTCTTATGAGGATTTCTGAAGGGCTCTAAGATCCTCTTTTCTCCCTTAGTATTTAGTTGCCTAAGTCCTCCTCCTTCTCTTTTAGCAGCAGATGCTATTTTTTATGTTCTATTTGTGGGATTTTGCAATCTTAAAATTGCATTATTTTATTTTTGTGCACTGCTTTCGGCTAATTTGGGGATAGGCATGTATTTTAAGTAAACAAATCTAAAATTACCTTTCCTGTTCCTGCACATTCCTTTTCCGCTGCAGCTGCCTAGCACCAGAATTTACTTCCTCTGGACATCCAATTCCCTTCTTCTGTTATTACGTTCAAGCACCTCCTTCAGATACAAATTCTCGCCTGGGCTTTCCCTGACAGGACTTCCCTTCACCTTGCTCTCGAATCTTTCTTTGTCTTTAAATAAACCTTGGGCAGAACTGGTTTCATCTTGAATGTCAGTGTCTTGTGCTCTTGCTTGTTTTATAAATATGCCTTAAGGCCAAGTCGCTCAAACAAGATCCCTTGTTTTCGGATCTGCAGCTCTGCTACTTGAAACAGAGCAATTTCATTGTTTGGCACATTCCAAATTACATTTACATTACAAGTGTATCCATTCATTTGTTGCATTTGGAACATATGCCCCTCCACACTAAGGGTGATAAACAGTCGTACCTTGGAAGTCAAACGGAACCCGTTCCAGAAGTCCGTTCGACTTCCAAAACATTCGGAAACTAAAGTGCGGCTTTTGATTGGCTGCAGGAAGCTACTGCAGCCAATCAGAAGCCATGGAAGCCCCGTCGGACGTTCGGGTTCCAAAAGAAAGTTCACAATCACTTCCAGGTTTGCAGCATTCGGGAGCCAAAACGTGTGAGTACCAAGGCGTTCAGGATCCAAGATACAACTGTACAGGCATACCTCACTTTATTGCGCCTCTTTATGAGGATGCAGGTACAACTGCAGGCAGTTGGGGAGTGGAGCTGGCTAGGGATGGACCCGGGTTTTCCCCCCTCTCACCCCTGCAGCCAGGGAGCCTGCTTACAGTATAGTGTAAGCATAACTTTTATATGCACTGGGAACCAAAACAAAACAAATTGTGTATGCATGCAGGTTCTGTGCCCACTCCTGCTTACATGCCAGCTTCTTAGACTTCCATCCCAGTGCTTGTTTGGGCTCTGGGGATGCCCTCAGCAGGTAAAAGGGTCACAGGGTGAGCAGTTTGCATTCTGTATATGCACCATGACCATATGGGAGTCACAGGAGCTTCCTGCAGAATTTTAAAAATAATAATATTGTGTGACTCACTTTATTGTGACATTTGCTTTATTGTGGTGGTCCGGAACCACAATACAGTGGTAACTTCGAGTTACAAATGCCTCAGGTTACAAACTCCGCTAACCTGGAAGAGTTACCTCAAGTTGAGAACTTTGCCCCAGGATGAGAACGGAAATTGTGTGCCGGCGGCGCAGTGGCAGCAAGAGGCCCCACTAGTGAAAACACGCCTCTAGTTAAGAACAGTTTCAGGTTAAGAACAGACCTCCGGAACAAATTAAGTTCGTAACTAGAGGTACCACTGTACTCCAAGGTATGCCTGTACATGGAATTCTCAAATAGGCTGGCTTCAAGATACTGGCCAGGCCAAACACTGTTTTTTCTGCTGCGAAAATAACATAAGGCAGCAACCTTATGCCTGTTTCTTTATTTCTGAGTAGACGTATAGAGGATTATACATCAGCAACAGTCATTTTACAAAGATTGGCCTACCATTGTGACTCCAGTACTAGCTGCGCCTGCAACCATGTACATGCCTACTCAGACACTGAACCGCACTGAGTTCAATGGGACTTACTCCCAGGTAAGTAAGCATAGGACTACTTCTGAGCTGGGGCCATTTGCCCAATAGATATCATGGCCTCCAAATCCACCGGACTTGGAATCTGAGACACAAACTCCCCGAAGAGGTCTCTGAAGAGGAAAACAACTTAGCAGGGTCAAAACTAGGAGAGGCAACGCAGACTTTTCAGAGTCTGAATTGGGACACATGTCACTCTTGCCAGTTTGCTTCCAAAGAAATATCCAAGGGGAAAGACAGAGAACTTTTAAGTTCTCTGCAATTTCACCAGAAGGACAGGCAAGGAAGGCCCACTCATGAGGCAAAGTGAGGCAACCACCTCAGGCGGCAGAATCAAGAGGGGCAGCAGATCCCAATGTTCATGATGTAGATCTTCGCTCACCCCTTCTTCCCTGGTGGGGTGGCATTTTGTGGTTCATCTCATGTGCCAAGATGTCTCAGGCCATCTCTGGGCTTTGACAAGTCATCAGGCCCTACTGAGGGATGTGAGGGTTTGGCTAAGCTCTAGACATTGCTGGATTATACCTTCACAGGGAACTCCCATAAGTCTTGGTCCTAGTCCTGAGGCCTGCTTCTGTTAAGCTTTTACTCCAGACCTGATACTTTGGGGCTGAAATGGAATGATTCCCATCTGATGGCCATGACCTGCCATCTCTGTGGTTTTGTAGTCTGGCTAGAATACGGTGGTTTCATTAGAGGTACTTGATAATTCTGCAAGTTGATAATGCTTCAGTCTCTCTCAGCTATATTTTCCATCAGAGGCTGATTCTAACTTGGTTGCTATTTAATCTGATGATTAGATAAAGGTAAAGGGACCCCTGACCATTAGGTCCAGTCGTGGCCGACTCTGGGGTTGCAGCGCTCATCTTGCTTTATTGGCCGAGGGAGCCAGCGTACAGCTTCCGGGTCATGTGGCCAGCATGACTAAGCCGCTTCTGACAAACCAGAGCAGCGTACGGAAACGCCCTTTACCTTCCTGCCGGAGAGGTACCTATTTATCTACTTGCACTTTGACGTGCTTTCGAACTGCTAGGTTGGCAGGAGCAAGGACCGAGCAACGGGAGCTCAGACCGTCGTTGCGGGGATTCAAACCGCTGACCTTCTGATCGGCAAGCCCTAGACTCTGTGGTTTAAGCCACAGCACCACCCGCGTCCCTTAATTAATTAAGATGATTAATTTCATCTCCATCTTTTTTTCTTTAAGTTTTAAAATAGTTGTTTAGTTGTGGTGGGAGGGCAGGAGAGTGAGCTACCCAGAGCAAGGAATTTAATGAAAAGGGAGATACAATTTATTAATGAATTAAAAATAAAACATTGCAGTTAGGCCTACACAGCATCCCATTTTCTAGGATGGCATAAGAGAAACTACCCACCCAGTGGCATTCTGTCCTGACATGCCTGTATGATCAGACCAAGATTCGGTGCTTTTCTTGTTTTTGTTTTATTTTATTTTATTGGAAGAACCTCCCGGTGGAAATGCAGAAAACACATGTAATTGCAAATGCAGTACAATTTTTCAGACTCGTGTCTCTTGCACCAAATCTGGTATTTAACTGGAGCTGGGAGTCATCACTGCCAATTATACTGGAGCTGCAGACGCCACTTTTGTGTTTAGGTCAAAAGGCCAGTTTCTTTAACAAGAGAACAACTCTGCAACAGAAATCAGGTTGAGCTGATACCTTTTACTGGGCCAACCTGTTGGTGGATTCCACCGCTCTCCAAAAAAAACAACTCCACCCCAGAATTGTTTCAAGCTACACAAAAAATATTAAGGCAAACAGGGCTGGAGGGAGGAAAATCATAGAATCACAGAGTTGGAAGGGATCCCAAGGATCATCTAGTCCAACCCTCTAAGGAGGTAGATTGGGATTTGTTGTTGTCGTTTAGTCGTGTCTGACTCTTCATGATTCCATGGACCAGAGCACGCCAGGCACTCCTGTCTTCCACTGTCTCCCACAGCTTGGTCAAACTCATGTTGGGAGCTTCAAGAACACTGTCCAACCATCTCGTCCTCTGTCGTCCCCTTCCCCTTGTGCCCTCCATCTTTCCCAACATCAGGGTCTTTTCCAGGGAGTCTTCTCTTCTCATGAGGTGGCCAAAGTATTGGAGCCTCAGCTTCACGATCTGTCCTTCCAGTGAGCACTCGGGGCTGATTTCCTTCAGAATGGATAGGTTTGATCTTCTTGCAGTCCATAGACTCTCAAGAGTCTCCTCCAGCACCATAATTCAAAAGCATCGATTCTTTGGCGATCAGCCTTCTTTATGGTCCAGCTCTCACTTCCATACATCACTACTGGGAAAACCATAGCTTTAACTGTATGGACCTTTGTTGATAAGGTGATGTCTCTGGTTTTTAAGATGCTGTCTAGGTTTGTCATTGCTTTTCTCCCAAGAAGCAGGCGTCTTTACTGTTTTAGGGTAGGTCAGCAAGGGGACTGTGCACAAGGTGTTATGTTGGGAGAAGTGAAACACAGCTAATTTTATTTTCCTATTTGCTTCTTCTAACCTCCCTGCACGATGCCACCTATTGGCCCTTGTGTTTATACAACTAACACCACAATGTGCAAAGGGGTTAAGACTTGTTCACACTTCCGCTTTTCCTGTGCTTAGAAAGCATGGGTCTGAAAGGTTTTTGGCTTGTCCCACAGTTTTCCCTAGGAAAACCCGGTCTTTCCTGCTGAATCAAAAATCAATCTGCAGAAAACCAATTGATGTTTGCTGCAATTCAGCAAAGACTGGGTTTCCCCATTGGGGGAAACAGCAGGAAGAGGGAAGTGTCAGTGAGCCCTTAGACTCACAACTGCTTAACAATATCAACAAGAAGATTGAAAGTTGGCTTGCCTGACCCAAGGCCAAGACCTCAGCCTTCTCAGCTTAAAGTAAAGGTAAAGGGACCCCTGACTATTAGGTCCAGTCGTGACTGACTCTAGGGTTGCGGTGCTCATCTCGCTTTACTGGCCGAGGGAGCCAGTGTACAGCTTCCGGGTCATGTGGCCAGCATGACTAAGCCGCTTCTGGCGAACCAGAGCAGCGCACGGAAACGCCGTTTACCTTCCCGCCTGAGCGGTATCTATTTATCTACTTGCACTTTGACGTGCTTTCGAACTGCTAGGTTGGCAGGAGCAGGGACCGAGCAACGGGAGCTCACCCCATCGCGGGGATTCGAACCGGCGACCTTCTGATCAGCAAGTCCTAGGCTCTGTGGTTTAACCCACAGCGCCACCCACGTCCCCTTCTCAGCTTGCTGATCGTTAAAAATGAGTCCCTGTTAGGGGAAAAGGCAGGAAACAACAACAACAACATGTAAACAACAACAACACTTAGGTATAGATTTGTACTTACTTGTATTTGCCAGCATTTCCAGTTCAAGACTTATGAGTTGCAAAATGGCTGGCGGGGGGTAAGGAACAGGCCCATACAGCTCAACCATCCCAGTTTGAGTGGAACATCCCATAATTACAAAAGCCATCCTGGCTTCTGATTGGATCCTGGAATGTCCTGGTTTTTGGTCCAGCACTCTTGGGAGAATCAGCTGGCTTGCACCAGACCAAAATACCTTATTCTTTGGTCTCATACTCTTACATGTGTCAGCTGGCTCCCATGAGAGCTTGAGACCCAAAAAATGACCAATTTTGATCCGTGGGGTGGTGGAGAGTATGGAGGCCTGGCCAACACAGTAGTACCTGTGAGTCATTGGATTTCCGCTCCCTCTTCTTCCAGTTCCTTCTCACCCTCCTGGCACAGATTTGGGTATGACCACCCACTTGCCTCCCTGGTCAAAAGTCACAAAACCCATCATTTAAAACAAGCAAACAAACCCCCTTTGCACTCAGTCCTTCCCAAATGTTTACAAGGACAAAAAGCATTCAAGCCTGCTTAGGTCATTAGAGATGCAGCTAACTGATTGGAATTTATATTTTTCCAAAAAAGGTGCTGTGCACTTTAGCTAGGCGTAGGGGTGGCGGCATGGAATAAAAAGCTCTGTAGCTTGACAGTAAACAGGACTACTTGCAAGGAAGGAGGGGAAAGATGGTGGATTGCCAAGGAGAGGAGAAAAAAAAACCTCAACAAAAGTTGGGCACGTTTCAACCATAATCAAAGAGGTCTGAAAGATCAGAGAGAAGAAGACAGACCAATTATTAACTTCAGACTGTTGGGTTTTGGGGTTTTTTCACTGCGGCTGCTGTTATATATTTAAGCGCAGCTGCATTTAATGAGTTTGTGCAAAAGCAGACGTCGTCCAAATTGAAGAAAGCAGGAGTTTTCCATCCAATTAGATAACCGACTTGGCTGCCAGCCTCTGGTGAATCAAAAAAGGTCTCGTCCAACTTTCGAGACAGAAGCTAATTGCAAATATATTTTCTATGTCTATACATCTCCGTGTTTGGGTCCACACATTATTATTAAGAAATAGCATTCTGTCAGAAACCCATTTTCTGCATGTGCTAATTTGATTATTTGAGATAATGCATTTGCCAAGGGCAGAAATTGCTAGCGATAAACTTTAATGGCAAGATAGGAGCTGTCATTCTGCTGGTGAGCTTCAACAAGCAGTAGGGGTTATCTCTGCACATTTCCTCCCCTTGCCCAGTTTACAAGGATTTTGATGTCTTTCTGAACCCAGATGGATTTGTTAAATGTGGTTTTATTGGAAAATGGGAGAGCAAGGTTACTCTCAACAAATCTGACTTGTTAAGATACTAGGTCCTAGCAGTTAGCTAACGGCTTAACCCTTCACACGTTGTTATCTATCTGTTGATGTACAGGACTTCCCACAAGTATTCAGGCATGGGAAAGTCATATACATTCAATTTGGATGAAAGTTTAGCTGTGGCTCCACTTTCTGGGGGGGAGGGGGAATGGAGCCTTCCAAGTCTGACAACATACTGCAGTTTCAGTGCTTCATAAATATACTTGTTTATCAAATAGAAATGCTTCCTTGGAAGAATGTAGCTGGCTCTCATCCAAAAGATGCAACAAATAATCAACAGCTGTACTATTATCTTTCTTTCGGCATCATAAAATGTTAGATTTGTTAGAAAGGCTCTAAACATATGCTGCAGTTCAATTTCTCTGTATCTCCATCTGGAAGAATTGAGAGATATGGTCAAGACATTGCAACGTGCCCAGCTCCATGGAGCCAAGTCCTGCCTGGGATTGTACAGTCTCAGCTCTGCACATGGAAATGAATATCTTATATTGAAATATCCCTGCATATGTACTGATAACACATCAAGGAGATGTGAGCCCGCATCCTACCTATGGATCAGGCAGGCTTCATACAAGATGGAAAGACTTAGGGAAGAAATTGTGCATGCCTCAAAAGCTATCTTTAGGAGATCTGTGGATATACACAATGTGCAATTAGAGAATTCAATGGCCAGGGGAGAACATAACCCAAATACGGTCTTGCAGTACCTGAAATATGGGAGAACACAGTGTGGGCTACACAGCTGAACCAAACAAGAACCAGTTCAGAAATTCATGCAGTGCTGCTGTTGCCCACTGAAAGTTGGATCCAGACCACCTGGTAGACCACCTGAAATCAATGGGTCTACTTGATTCTAAGCACAATTAACTCTGGATCCAGTCCTGAAATCCCAACTCAGTGTTCCATCTTGAATATTACCAACCAATCAGGAAGGAGTGTCATAGTTGGATGCTAAGAGGGTTGTTGTTGTTGTTTGGAGCTTTCTTGGTTAAAAACTGTGTGGTGCAGTGCCTGGGAGCTGTGGGGGAAGCCCGTGAAAATCTTCCACAAGCCAATTTCTTTGCATAGCATCACCAGTATCAACAGTTGGAGTGGAATATCAAGAGCTGGATCCTTTGCGTGGCAGTCAATGCACACAGCTAGTGGATCATGGACTGAGATAATGCATTGGTTGTCTCAAGACTCGATTATGGTATGCGAGGCTATCCTTGAGCCTGCTCCAGGGGCTCCATGTGTTATAAAACACTGCAGCTAGACTATTGATGGGGACAGACTATCACCAGCACGTAACTCCAGTGCTTAAAAACTTGCACTTGTTGCCAATATGTTACCAGGCCAAGTTCTAGGTTATTGCATTTATTTGCAAGGCCCTTAACAACTTGGGTCCAGGGTACCTCAAGGGGTTGATTCCTTATATCCCCGGCTGATCACTGATGAATCAGAGGGAGTCACTATTAGTGGCCCTCCATGGCTTGGATGCAGAGCTCGTGTGTTCAGCTTGTAGGCCTCCTTTTCTTGGAGCTACCTTCCCATTGAGATCAGACAGTCCTTCTCTGTTGAACTTCTAGCACCTGCTAAAGATGTTTCTTTTTTTTATTCCAGGGGGCATAATTTTAACTGATTTTATTTATTTTTTAATTCCATTGCATTGAGTTTTTTGCACACCTCTTCGAGATTATTGTAACTGAGTGAAACAGTCTCCCTTGGGAGGTTATGGTGTAGTAACACTACACCACTACAGTGTGGTGTAGTGGTTAAGAGCGGTAGACTCGTAATCTGGGGAACCGGGTTCGATTCCCCACTCCTCCACATGCAGCTGCTGGGTGACCTTGGGCCAGTCACACTTCTCAGAAGTCTCTCAGCCCCACTCACCTCACAGAGTGTTTGTTGTGGGGGAGGAAGGGAAAGGAGAATGTTAGCCGCTTTGAGACTCCTTTGGATAGTGATAAAGCGGGATACCAAATCCAAACTCTTCTTCTTCTTCCTCCTTTGGAGGTTTTTAAGCAGAGGTTGGATGGCCATTTGTCATGGATGCTTTAGCTGAGATTCCTACATTACAGGGAATTGGACCAGATGACCCATGAGGTCCCTTCCAGCTCTATGATTCCATGATTGGTACACAAATTGCCTAAATAAATATCATAAACCTGCATGCATAAGATTTCCCCGCGACTATTGCACCCCGAAGCAGTTGAGTAAGAAGGCCCTTAAATCAAGGCAACATTTTGTGAGCAGAATTTTTTTTGTGGAGTTTTGGCAAAAGTAACAGAAGTGTTACCTTGCTCCCCATTGTGCAAAATCCCATTGTTCTGCTCAAGTGCTTGGGATATTAAGTCATCCCGCAAGGTTAACCTTAGTGTGAAACTGAAAAGGGAAAGCAAACAGAAGCTGCAGCTTGCCATTAAATTCAAAGTGAACTATTAAACCGTCATCTTGGATCACCCCTGCTCACTGCAGTCAGATCAGCGCTGCTGCATTAACGTGCAAAAATCATCTGGTGCTTTTGTCCGAGAAACAATCCAGTTTTGCTTAGTGAACATGGGAACCAACTTTCCTATTGTAATGTTTTCAATAGAAGTTCAAATCACTCTGACAGGGTCTGGGGGGAGTGGGGGGAGGGTTGTCTGTGACCCACTTTTTCTGTGTCACAGAGGAGCTTGGTGGGTGGGGGGTGATATAGTTTTTGTTTACTCTAGAGTGTCTCTTCCCTAATTTTTCTTTCATGCATGTGAACTGTTTTGTTTAATAATCCCCAGCTGTTATAGCCTCCAGAGTAGGATTAATTGGCTCAACAGCCACATCGGCCATTCAGCTGGTGCTGTTTTAAACACAGAGGCTGTATCTTGGTGGCCAAGGAATAAAACTTGGCTAGCCCAGCCCCAGTTGGAAATGAGTTTTCTTCCCTTTGCTATAAAGAGATTCCAGAGGACAAAACAAAACCCAAAGCCAACCAATTATTGAATGCTATCAACAGCTACTAATCACGAGAGCTGTATATGATCTCAGAAGCAGGCATGCCTGAAGACTATTGCTCTTTTGGGCTTCCCAAGAGGATCTGGTTGCCCATGGCGGAAAAACAGGAAGCCGGACAAGACCAGTAGATGTCGAAAGGAAGTAGATCTGATTTGATACTACACAACCTGGGAAATCAGAGAAGCTCTTCATCAGCTTCATGCCATCATGAAGAGTCAGAATCAGCTAGCTAAGCAAGGGAGAGAAAGAGGGTCGATTCATACAGGCACCAGGAATGCAAACAAAGTCTTACTCTAGAGTAGTAGGGGAGCAAAGCCTTTGGCTTATGTAGACCTGTTACATGAAGGTCATGCTTTGCATCTATCTATCCATCCATGCATGTGCGCAACTCACATCTATCATTCACTCATCTGCCCCTGCTAATGACAGGTTATGTGAAAGTCAAAAATTTTGAAGGCTGAGGGACACATCCCCTTGTGGACAGCCTTCCGGTAGCTGATGAGGCCAGATGCAAAAGAGGACAAAGCAATGGAGGTGGCTCTTGCCTTTGTACAGTAGGTTACATTCCAGCCATGCAAACCTTTGGGAAATTTCTACAAAATACCATATTTTTTGCTCTATAAGACTCACTTTTTCCCTTCTAAAAAGTAAGGGGGAATGTGTGTGCGTCTTATGAAGCGAATACAGGCTGCGCAGCTATCACAGAAGCCAGAACAGCAAGACGGATTGCTGCTTTCACTGCGCAGCGATCCCTTTTGCTGTTCTGGCTTCTGAGATTCAGAATATTTTTTTTCCTGATTTCCTCATCCAAAAACTAGGTGCGTCTTGTGGTCTGGTGCGTCTTATAGAGCGAAAAATACGGTACATCTCCCCATCAGATGTATGACATTATTAGAGTTCAAGGTCACATTTTAGTCAGGCCAAAGCTCTCAAGGGGGATGTCTCCTGGTACCAAACAGTAAGGCATAAAGGACTGGGGTCCCACATCCCAGGAATACACACAGCCTTGAATACTACATGACCCCTTGATGACGGGGAGAAATGTGCAAACCCAAGGCATTCTTCCATCCCCTACTTCACGTAAAATCTGCAAACCAGGCTGGTGTGTGAACTGGTCTTAACTCCATGGTTGGGTGAAGATTCATATCCATGCTGCATTGGGTGTGCGTACAGAAGCAATCGGATGATGCATTCAGGTCAACTAATACTGACCATGATGCTCCCTGACTTCACTAAAGTCAATTCACTCAGAGATGTTGAAGCCAATAGCCATTACCATTTAAACCAGTCAGGAAGCTAGCCAACAACTTTATTGTCTCTTGGAAGGAAGGAAGTAACCAGAAACGACAGGCTCCATGCGGATACAAGTAAGTTCAGTGCCAACTGGTGACTAAAGCATATATTGGCACTATCAGCACGACACTTAACTCCTATCATTTAGGAGTCCTCCTACTATGACAAAGGATGAGGCACTTTTCATTCCAAATCTCTTTCATATTTTTCTTCTCCAGTAGTTAACAGTGTTCTCCTGTCCCAAATCACAGACTGAATTTTACATGGGGATGAGCAACAAGCTGTGATAAGCGTACTATTAATTCTGCCCTCGCAGATATAAGTGCATTGAAGTGGATGACCAGTTTCCAAAGGTGAAAGCTGCTCCACTGATTGGCAAATGTGCAAATTTTAAGAAAATAGATCATACAGAGAAAGTCAAAGTAGAAGCAGGCCAAATATATATGTAAACCCTCATGAAATGGTAATATTCACAATTGTAGCCACCTGGTAGAAGAAAATGAACACTGCATTCAGATTCTAATCCGTATATTTAGCTGGGGTTTTTAAAAAAAGACCAAGTAGCCATCATATAATAGGAGAAGAATTATGACTTTAACAATTGTGTCTGTGCCTAGCTATCAGAAGAGGTAAACACTGTATACCAAAACACCAGCACTTGGATTTTTTTACAGGAGAAGGAAACACGTTTTAGTTTGTTAGTATGTTATTCTGAAACAATAATGTAGATGGCGTTTCCATGCACTCTGGTTTCCGTCACGGTGTTCCATTGCGCCAGAAGCGGTTAAGTTATGCTGGCCACATGACCCAGAAAGCTGTCTGTGGACAAACACTGGCTCCCTCAGCCTGAAACCAAGATGAGCACCGCACCCCCATAGTCGCCTTTGACTGGACTTAACTGTCCAGGGGTCCTTGACCTTTACCTCTGAAACAATGTTAGAAACTCAGATATATGTTAGGTGCCACATAGCTCCTTAAACCAGGGTTGTAGCTGCCAAAATGGAATGCCCGGTTGACATTTTGGGGACAGATGGCTCAAAAGTCTCCCCCCCCCCCCATATTGTGATTGTGCAGATAAAACATAACGGATAGAATTCTACAGGATGTGTTTCTAATGTGTGAAAACAGTCAAGATCCAAGGATCCCCAGGCACACAACTCCAGATGGTGGAGATGTCAGGCGACATCCTGGTGCCCAGGCATCTTCATTTGGTTGCAAGTGGCCAATAGCCAGGTGCAAATTGACCAGATGGCCCTTTACTATTAAGGCAGGGATAGAGGAGCAGATGTTGCTGGACTTCAGCTCCCAGCAGCCCCAGCCAGCATGGCCAATGGCCAGTTGTAGTCCTGCAACATCTGCAGAGCCAGAGGTTCCCCATCTCTGCTGTAAGATCAGGGTGTTCAACCTATGAAACCAATTTGAAACAACTGGTAGCTGGTGGTGTTAAGATTAGGCAGACACCTTCATTATACTGTTCTAGATGTCTGGTAATACAGTCATACCTCATGTTATGTCCGCTTCATGTTACGTTCCACGGCGACCCGGAAGTACCGGAAAGGGTTACTTTTGGGTTTCGCCCCTTGCGCAGACACGCAAAATGACATCATGCACATGCACAGAAGTTGCGAATCGTAACCCGCGCGTGCGCAGACGTGCCGCTGCAGGTTGTACTCTTTTCATGTTGTGAATGGGCCTCCGGAACAGATCCCATTTGCAACGAGATGTACCACTGTATTATTCTTCTTCTTATTATTATTATTAATACAGACACGATTTGTCATATACAGTTTTTAAAAAACTGTTTGCATCTGAATATAAATTATAATTATATTACTGTTTTATGTACGGGGTTAAGAGATTTTTTCCCCCAATTATGTAGCTTATAATATTTATTTAACAAATTAAGCAGCTTGTAATATTTATTAAACAGGCTTGTGTACAATAAATATCTTTGCTAGGCATCTCACTCTTGCAAGGCGAGGAAGCTGCTGCCTCCATCCAGATACAAGCCCACTGCCACCTCGTGTTGACACTATGAATGGCAGCAAATATGGAGGAAATGCTCTGCTAAGCTGTTCAGCGGGGTGTAACTGCTCCTGAACATTCCCCCGCTGGTGCATGTGTCTACCCTGTGATTTGGCTGTATCACTTCTAGAGCTGAAATCACCATAACGACATGAGCCCCTCCGCCTTCCCCAACAGCTTCACTGAGATAATTTACTTTGAGAAAGACTGATCCCTGAAGCATCTAGTCATTGTCAAAGAGCAGGGGTGGGCAACCTAAGGCCCATGGGCCGGATGTGGCCCAATGGCCTTCTCAATCCGGCCCACAGACGGCTGGGAATCAGTGTGTTTTTACATGAGTTGAATGTGTCCTTTTACTTAAAATGCATCTCATTCATCCCCCCCCCCAAAAAATATAGTCCAGCCCACCACATGGTCTGAGGGACGGTGGACCGGCCCACAGCTGAAAAAGGTTGCTGACCCCTGCCAAAGAGCATGCTGTGTTTACCCCAGCTGGATAGCTCAGTTGGTTAGAGTGTGGTGCTAATAGCACCAAGGTTGCAGGTTTGATCCCTATAAGGGATAGCTGCATTGCAAGGAGTTGGGACTAGATGATCCAAGGGGCCCTTTCAACTCTATTATTCTATGTGTGCATCCCCAAACAGCTACAACTTGTCAGAAGGGATGCCCCCAATTCAGGATACACATGTTTGGCAGCAACTGCACACCCAGGGAACTAAGAGAAGAACTCAAAGAGACATAGGGTTGCATGCAACAGTAGTCCTGCTCAGAGGAGACCCACTGGAATTAACACACCTAACTAAATAATAATAATAATAATAATAATAATAATAATAATAATTTTTATTTATATCCCACCCTCCCCAGCCAAAGCCAGGCTGAGAGCGGCTAACAACGGTAAAATGATAAAACATTCTAAAATCATTTCATTATAAAATTAATTCCAATCAGATTAATGGCAACCATTGGGCTAGAGTTCTGTGAGGATTGCCAAAGGAGGGAGTCAGGCTGTGCCTTGGCCAAAGGACTGGTGGAACAGCTCTGTTTTGCAGGCCCTGCGGAAAGATGTCAAGTCCCGCAGGGCCCTAGTCTCTTGTGACAGAGCGTTCCACCAGATCGGAGCCACAGCCACGTTAAATAATGAACTTAGGTCCATTCATTCCAATGGGTCTTCTCTTCAGCATCACTTAGTTGGATGCAGCCCACAGGTACTGTGGACTTGAGGGGTCTGTTTGTTCGTATTTGGCAAACTGCTCTGCTTCTGACATTAACCCCATGGCATATCAATTTCCTAACCAAGTTTAGTATATTTAACAAGAGAACCCAGTGGTCAGTTCTTAGAAAAATAGATGCTGGTGCTCCAATCTTTCTGGGTTCCAGCATGCATAGCTCAGTTGGTACAGCATGAGACAAACATCTCAGAGTCGTGAGTTTGATTCCTGCTTGACTCAATGATCCTCATGGTCCCAACACAAAGGTTGGAAGTCCTCCTGGACCTAAGCCCTTGTGACAGGTAGAATAATAATAATTATAATAAATTTTTATTTATTTATATCCCGCCCTCCCTGGCCAAATCCGAGCTCAGAGCAGCTAACAACAAGTAAAAATAGCACGGTGTACATAAAATCACACAGTTAATTAATTAAAATACATTCTAAAATCAATTCAGAATCAAATTAATGGCAACCATTGGGCTAGAGTTTTATGAGGATTACAGAAGGAGAGAGGGGGTCAGACTGTAACTTGGCCAAAGGCCTGGTGGAACAGATCCATCTTGCAGGCCCTGCGGAAAGATGTCAAGTCCCGCAGGGCCCTAGTCTCTTGTGACAGAGCATTCCACCAGATCGGGGCCATGGCTGAGAAAGCCCAGGCTCTGGTTGAGGCCAGCCTAACCTCCCTGTGGCCTGGGATCTCCAAGATGTTTTTATTTGAAGACTGTAAGGTCCTCCATGGGACATACCAGGAGAGGCGGCCCTGTAGATACGAGGGTCCTAGGCCGTATAGGGCTTACCAGCACCTTAAACTAGATCCTATTCTCCACCAGGAGCCAGTGCAGCTGGTATAGCATCGGGTGAATGTGATCCCACAGCAAGGACCCCGTAAAGGAGTCTTGCCGTGGCATTCTGCACCCGCTGGAGTTTCTGGGTCAGTCTCAAGGGTAGCCCCACGTAGAGTGAGTTACAATAATCAAGCCTGGAGGTGACCGTCGCGTGGATCACAGTGGCTAGGTCAGCTAGAAGAAGCACATCGCACCTGTCCATGATCACTTTTCTCATTATCTCTTTCTCATATATTCTTGGAGCTGACAGCAATGAAAAGAGAGGCTAGGGCTGGATGCAAATCTCATCCCTGCTAGAATCCAAAGCAGTTATTTTGGGCAATAGATTAGAGCGGGGTGTAATTTTCTTGCCTGTAAATCAGAAGCTGTTTAAAATAATAGTGAGGTATGAATATTATCCTTTAGGGGTTAAGTACTTCATCCTGGAAGATTAAACTTTATTGCAACATTTATCCTAACATAAAAATCTTGCCCTATTAGAATAATTGGTACATTGGTGCAAGAATTCTGGAGCTCTGTAAAAAGAAAACTATTGAATAAGCTAGTTTTTATTATGGGTTAAAGGGACGATCTGTGCATATGCAGACATGACTGGAGCTGTCTAAACCTGATGGCTTGCAGCCCAATGTGTTAACTTACTCCACCGAAGTTTGAGATGTTGTATTAGATCTGTGGTATTAGATCTGTGACAGTCTTTACACACATGCAAGACATTGAAAGTGATGAGTATGTATGTATGAACCAAACCGAGAGACTTCCTTACAAATAGAAAGAAAAGTGGACTGCTCTCATAATTGCTATGAGCCAGATAAGACACTAGATGTCAGAATTGTATTTTGTTTGTCTATAGTCCAAGCCAGAATGAAAGCATACTGGATTAGGAAGTCTGTCTCTCTCTCTTTCCCCCTCACCCTTGCTTCTTCTACAAACTATAAGGATGGGTTCATGTTTGCATTAAACTTATTAAATGCCATAGGGTTTGTTTGTTTTTTGTACACAACAACTGCTCTAGAATAAATGGGTGATATCCAATATTAGTCATAAAGTAGCATGAGAAAGTAACTTAAGTCCCATGACTTCAATGGGTCTACTCTGAATGCGGCTTAGTTGAATATCACCCAATTTATTTTGCATTCCTTGCACTGACCTTAGCTCAGAGCTGCATCACGTATGGACCATGTACTGACTGTACCTCATTCTAGCTGAAGCCTCTTTCACAGAAGCTCAAAATGCACAGAGTTAGCCAGTGTTTCAAAAAAATCTAAGGTCCATGTAAGATCGTTCTTAACCTGAAACTGTTCTTAACCTGAAGCACCACTTTAGCTAATGGGGCCTCCTGCTGCTGCCGTGCCGCCGGAGCACGATTTCTGTTCTCACCCTGAAGCAAAGCTCTTAATCCGAGGTACTATTTCTGGGTTAGCAGAGTCTGTAACCTGAAGCATATGTAACCCGAGGTACCACTGTAATGCCTGCGCTGCACTAAATCATGTGAAGGGTGTGCTGTACTGTCTACACCAGGCATCCCCAAACTCAGCCCTCCAGCTGTTTTGGGACTACAACTCCTATCACCCCTAGCTAACGGGACCAGTGGTCAGGGATGATGGGAATTGTAGTCCCAAAACAGCTGGAGGGCCGAGTTTGGAGGTGCCTGGTCTACAGTAATGCACTCCTCCCTAAATTAGATTTGTGGCTGAGTTAGCACCAGCTTTCCCTCGCCCTTCTGAGCCCACTTGCAGCTACAGTTTCCCAAACTTGGGTCCCCAGCTGTTGTTGCGGGTGGGTGGGTTATTGGTTTGTTGTTGTTTGTATTTTGATTATGTATTTTGGGATTTCATATTCTGATTATATCCTGTGAACTGCCCTGAGACCTGTGGGTATAGGGCGGTATATAAATTCAATTTAAAAAGTAATAAAATAAAAACTCCCAGCATCCCTGACCAGTGGTCCTGCTAGCTAGGGATGATGGGAATCGTAGTCTAACAACAGCTGGAGACCCAAGTCTGAGAAACACTGGCTGAGCCACTTAATGTGTGAATAGCCAGTATGTAAAAAATAGGCTGAGAGTCAACGTGACGTGTCTTTTCTGGCTAAATGTCCCTTGACATAGAATCACAGAGTTGTAGAGTTGGAAAGGACCATGAGTGCCATCTAGCCCAACCCCGAGCAATGCAGGAATCTTTTTTGCCCAACGTGGTGCTCGAACCCACAGCCCTGAGATTACGAGTTTCATGCTCAATTGAGCTATCCTGCAGGCTCGTGTATTTGACAACTGTTTGACATTAGCAAATGAATCCTGAGAAATGTGTTTATCCTTCTTTGATTTCAGTTATCCTCTACCATTTTAGCTGGAAGATAACCACAATATTCTATTTAACTTACAGCTCTGCACCGGGACCCTGGAGAAGTTGAGCATATTGTCCACTATTTTTCTGATACCCTATTACAGCAAGGTTTTTGGGGGGAGGGGGAAGTTTATCCAGCAGCCATTGCCAGGCTGTGTGACCAGTAAAGGTAAAGGCAAAGGGACCCCTGACCATTAGGTCCAGTCGCGGACTACTCTGGGGTTGCGGCGCTCATCTCGCTTTATTGGCCGAGGGAGCCGGCGTACAGCTTCTGGGTCATGTGGCCAGCATGACTAAGCCGCTTCTGATGAACCAGAGCAGTGCACGGAAACACTGTTTACCTTCTCGCCGGAGCGGTACCTATTTATCTACTTGCACTTGACGTGCTTTCGAACTGCTAGGTTGGCAGGAGCAGGGACCGAGCAACGAGAGCTCACCCTGTTGTGGGGATTCAAATCACTGACCTTCTGATTGGCAAGTCCTAGGCTCTGTGGTTTAACCCACAGCGCCACCTGCGTCCCTGTGTAACAAGTAGTCTAATTTTAAAAATATAAATACTGTTTTAAAATGCTAATATTCTAGTAAACTGCATTTCAGAAGTGGAACTGAGTGGTCTGGAAATAGTAAAACTGGTCTACTAGCAGCTCAGTCCTACACTATCAAGGGCAAGGGACCTTTTCCAGCCCAAGAGCAATAGATGTGACTCTTACCTTGATACATTCCAGCTATGCCAAAGGGAGAAATTTCTGCACATGCACCTCTCCATCCTCCACCCAGGCAAGCAAAAGGCATTTGCACAGTTCAAGGGCACATTCCAGCCAGGCATAAGCACGCAAGACGGGTGCAGAGCAAGGGCAGTGAGAAGCATGGCTCAGGGAGTGTAAAATAGGCTGGACGTTTGGTCCCTGGGCCTGAAGTTCTCCACACCTATATGTGTTTACTCAGAAGCTGGACGTATGGGGTTCAGTGGTGCTTTCTCTGGGGTTAAGTGGGTTTGGGGCTGTAGCCCTAGTGACAATTAGGAATGGTACTGTTATAAGTCGATGGGTGCAAGACACCCTTAAGTCCCTGAACCAATAGTGTTAGAATTAAAAAAGCCTTGCAGTATTTAAACTGGGAAATAGCCAGATTTGTGTGTATTTAAGATAGACCCATGTATCTAAAATAGCCCGACTTGTGTGTATTTAAGATAGATCCATGTGTATATTTGAGCTGTGTTCTAGAGGCTTCTAATCCTTTAATTAGCATGTGTTAAAAGGTAATTAAGCCAGGCAAACTTCCTAAGATGTGTATTAGACAACGATAATCCTAGAGAATCAACGTGAGTTAAGTGTTAATTGAGTCAGGCTAATTTCCTTTGAGGTAATCATCCGTTAGCACAACACAGGATCAAAGAAACCGTTTGATATGCAAATGAAGGGGGTTCTCCCTCCCTCCCTCTGCAGATAAAGAGAGCTAAGTTTAGAGACTAGTGGGTTAGGAAGTAGATTAAGCTGGGCATTAGGTGAGCAAGGAAGGTGCTCTGAACCCCTCCATCACAGGCTCAGGCTGACTATGTGTGTAAATAAACCATGTGTCACAAAGACACCACAGTCTCTGCTCTGCTTCAGCTGAGGGAGTTGGGGCTCTCTCTTTCCAGCTTCCAGCCCAGCCAAAACCACACATATACAGAATATAAAGGTAAAGGACCCCTGGACGGTTAAGTCCAGTCAAATTTGACTATGCGCTCATCTCACTTTCAGGCCGAGGGAGCCGGCCTTTGTCCACAGCCAGCTTTGGCCAGCATGACTAAACTGCTTCTGGCACAACGAAACACCGTGACAGAAGCCAGAGTGCATGGAAACACCATTTACCTTCCCACTGCAGCAATACCTATTTATCTACTTGCACTGGTGTGCTTTCGAACTGCTCAGTTAGCAGGAGCTGGGACAGAGCAATGGGAGCTCACCCTGTTGTGGGGATTCGAACCGCCAACCTTCCAATCAGCAAGCCCAAGAGGCTCAGTGGTTTAGACTACAGCGCTATCCGCGTCCCTATGGTGCCATGTATCTCTAGCATGCTTAAATTTGCCCTTTTACAAATGCAGTTGGGTCTGGAAGGTGACGCATATCAAGGGAACATAAAACCTTCCCTGGAGATCTGGACTTATGGCTTGTTGTGGAGAACCCCCAGAACAGCATGTGTGTGAATCACTGTACCTAGCAAACTGCAATGCTTGTGCAAATGGAGCCATCGCAACGTCGAATTCCACCCCAGGTCACTACGTTAAATCGCTTTATGGGAAGCAATTCATAATAATAATTTATTATTTATACCCTGCCCATCTGGCTGGGCTTCCCCAGCCACTCTGGGCGGCTTTCAACAAAATATTAAAATACAGTAATGCATCCAACATTAAAAGCTTCCCTAAACATTGCTGCCTTCAGGTGTCTTCTAAAAGTCTGGTTGTTCTCTCTTTGACATCTGGTGGGAGGGCGTTCCACAGGATTCATAAATCAACTCTTCGCTTTTTTGCCCTCAGACCTCTCTCTCTCTCTCTCTGAGGACCACGTTCCCGCCACAGGTGGACTCCCTACTTGCACTGCCTTTCTTGCAAACCCCCTTTCTCCACAGGAGCCTCGCCCTTTCGCTGCACCTGCTCCCGTTCCTGGGGCTGATTTCCCCGCCGCCACCCGCGCGCGCCCTCGCCCCTCAGAGCGCGTGGAGGCCGCGCCATTCCGCCCTCCTGGGCCCGCCCCCTCCCGCTGGCTGCCCTCAGGTTCCGCAGGTCACTCCTCTGGACTTCGAGAGCCGGTGAAACTCCG
Organism: Podarcis pityusensis; assembly: GCF_964106645.2. Taxonomy (NCBI): domain Eukaryota; kingdom Metazoa; phylum Chordata; class Lepidosauria; order Squamata; family Lacertidae; genus Podarcis; species Podarcis pityusensis. Next base: position 68,026,131 of record NC_138031.1, read on the forward strand.
GGCGGCGCCAAGCGAAACCCGCCTCTCCCCTGAGGAAGAAGAAGAAGAGCCGAGGGGCGGGACCCGGGCGAGTACTACCTGCGCGCGCTCTCCTTCCCCCTCCGCCGCCCTCCTTTCTTTCTCTCTCTCTCTCCCCCCTTCTCTTTCTCACACACAAAGAGAAAACAAGGAAATGCCGCCCTGCTGGTCTCCGGAGAGCCTCCCGGGAGGAAACAGAGGAGACTCCTGCGCCCACTTCGAGCCCGAATTCTCTTCCGACGTGCCTCCAGCAACAGCGCAAAGGTCCTGAGCGCCTCGGCGTGTGGGGAGGGCCTTGCAGAGGAGACTCTTGCCAGCGCAGAGGTGAGTCCCAGGGAAATGGGAGATATACGCCAAACCAGTAAATATAGTGTGGCTTCAGAGCAGGGTGGTGGTGGTGGTGGTGGTCACCAAAACCTTTGCCAATTCCCGCCCAGTTTGAGGTTCGGGGGTTTCATGCCAGCCTCCTCCCCGCTTCTAAGGTTGCCACCTGTATTTCAGTGTGAAATGATACGTCCTGCATCGACAACAGTATTGTGTTTCAGGTTCTGTCTCTCAATCTCTGCCAAGTTAGGGGTCCTCTCCAAACTCACATATATAAAGGAGATCGCTCCCAAAATTAGTTGAGGTTTTTTTTTTTGGGGGGGGGGGGGGAATCACGGGTAAAAATCCCCCATAAAAGAGGACATTAAGGGAGGCAGGTTTTTGTTTGGGGGACAGTCTTCTGCTAGGGGGAGGGTTAATTTAGTGTTTTTATTGCTTTTCAATGATTTTTGAAAAGCAATTTTTGAAAATACACCCATGCCCATCCTGTTAGGTTGCGATAGATTGTAATGGATTGCTTTGAAGTCGCTTCAGCATCAGATGGGAGGGGAATAGCTCCCCCAACCACCCCGCCCTGTCCTGTATTTTGCCACAGCAAAGGTAGCAGCCCTACGCACTTCAATAGACACCTGACACCTCACTCTGTCCACACAACGGGGATCCGTTTAAATATTGTGCCTCCTCCTGCTGCAACTGGGTAGAGTTTTTTGGGGGGAGTTTTGGGTAGGCTTTTGAATTGCAGAGAATGAGAAGGAGAGAGCAGCTCCCTCCCCCTCCCTCCCAAAAATCTGGATGCTTTTTTCCCCCCACTCTTGAAACTCAGCAAATCCAACTTTGCAAAGACTGGATGGGGGGGCGGGGGGGGGGAGAGAGTAGCCTGCAATTCGAACTGCCAGGTGCAGGGCAGGGCAGCATTCCTGGAGCTCTTGCGTAGAAGGAAGAAGGCAGCTTCTCCCATCATTGGGGAAGGGCCATAGGTCAGTGCAGAAAAAGGTCCCAAGCTCAATACCCAGGAATTGATCTTGGAGCATCACTGCTGATCAGCTTCGACAGAACTGACTTAGTCTTAAGCGGACCCCTGGTCTGATTCTGTATAATTAGCAGCTTCCTATTTTCTTACCACAATTGCACATTTTTGAAACTGAGCCTTTGC